>NW_016108029.1:166617-187625 GCF_001604975.1 Cebus imitator
TATATATATATATATAATTTAAAAAATAAATAAAAGAAAAATAAATAATAGAATGGAGAATGGAAAGGAATTCAATCGAATGTAACGGAAAATATACTAGAATGAAATGGAGGGTGTAAAGGAATGAAATGGATTGTAGAAACAAGTGGAATGGAAAGGAGAAGCGATTGGAGTGAAATAAGATGTAGAATGGAATAGAATGTAACATAATGGAATGGAACTGAATCGAATGGAATAGAGAATGGAATGGAATGGAATGGAATGGAATGGAATGGAATGGAATGGAATGGAATGGAATGGAGGATGGAATGGAATGTAAGAAAATGGAATGGAGAATGAAGTGAATGCAGAAAGGAATGTACTGAAATTGAGAAAGGAGAGTGAATGGAAGGGAATGGAGAATGGAGATAGGAGTGGAATGGAATGGAATGCTGAATTGAATGGAAAGTAAAAAAGTATAAAATGGAATGATATAAAGCATCAAATGAAATAGAGTGGAGAATGGAATAGAATCGAATAGATGGAAAGGAGAACAGAATGGAATGGAATGGAGAATGGGATGGAATTTAATGGAATAGAATGGAATGGAATGGAATGGGATGGTATGGAATGGAATGGAAAATGGAATGAAATAAAATGGAATAAAATAAAATGGAATGAGGAATGGAATGGAATGGAGAATGAAAAGGAAGGGAATGAAAGGTAATCGAAGAAAATGGAATGAAGAATCGAATGGAATGCAATGGAAAGTGTAAAAAAATAAAATGCAACGAAATAGAATGGAGTGAAGAATGAAATGGAATGGAATCGAACAGAAGGCAGATTGGAATGGAATGGAAAGAAGTGGAATGGAGAATGGAACAGAATGAAATGGAGAATAAAATTGAATAAAATGAAAGTGAAAATGAAATGCTATGTAGAATGGAATGGAATGGAGAGTAGAATGGAACGGTTAATGGAATGCATTGGAAATGAAATGGAATGGAATGGAGAATGGAACTGATTGAAACGGAATAAAGCATAGAATGGAAAGGAATGGAGAATGGAATCAAATGAATGTAATGGAGAATAAAATGGAATGGAAAATGGAGTGGAATAGAGAATGGAGTGAAGAATGAAATTGGAAACGGAATGGAATGTAGAGGGGAATGGAGAATGGAATGGAATGGAGGATAGAATGGAATGTGGAATGGAGTCTAATGGAGAATGGGATAGAATGGAATGCAATGAAGAAAGGAGTGGAATGGAAAATCAAATAAAATGAAATGTAATGGAGTGAAATGTAAGTTAATGTAATGGAGATTGTAATGAAGAATGAAATGGAATAGATAATGGAATGTGCAAGGGAACGAAAAGGAAAATGGAATAAAATGGAATTAAGAATGGAATGGAATACAGAATGGAATGGAGTGGAACAGAGAATGGAAAGCAATGGAATGGAATGGAGAACGGAATCAAATGGAATTAAGAAACAAATGAAATTAAATGGAGAATGGAATTGATTGGAATGGTATGGAGAATGTAATGAAATGAAAATAAATGAATAATGGAATGGATGGAATAGAGAATGGAATGGAGAAGGGAATGGAAGGGAGAACAGAAAGGAATGGAATTGAATGGAGAATGAAAACAAAAGGGGGAGAATGCAAAATGGAATGGAATGGAGAATAGTATTGAATGGAGAATGGAAAAAATGGAAGGGAATGGAATAGAGAAAGAAATAGAATGAAATGGAAAGGGGAACAGAATGAAATGAAATTGAAGGCAGAATGGAATGGAATACAATGAAGATTAGAATTGAATAGAGTGAAATAGGCAATGTAATGGAATGAAAAATGGAATGAAATTGAGAATGGAATGGAGAAGAAAATGGAAGCAGGAATGGAATAGAGAATGAAATGGAATGGAAAATGGAATAGAACGGAGAATGAAATTTAAAAATGGAATGGAAAGGAAATGAGATGGAATGTAGAATGGAAAAAAATGGAGAACGATATGAAATGGAATAGAATGGGGACTGGAACGGAATTCCATGGATTGCAGAATAGAATGGAATTGAATGGAACTGAATGTAGATTCGAATGGACTAGAATCATGAATGCAGATTTGAATAGATGGAATGCAGAATGGAATAAAAAGAAAATAAGTATAAAATTTAATGGAATAAACAATAAAATGGAATAGAAAAAAATGGAATGGAGTGGAGAATGGAAAGGAATAAAATGGAATTGAAGGAAATGAAATGGGGGATGGAATGGAAAGGAATAGGATGCAATGCAATAGAAGGGGAAGTGGAACAAAATGAAATGGAATGCAATGGAAAGGAGTGAAGAATGAAATGGAATGGAATCGGATGGATTGAAGAATGGAACGGAATGGAATGGAATGGAATAGAAGGACTGGAAAGAAACATAACAAAGAACGGAATGAAATAGAATGTAGAATTGAATGCAATAGAATGAATTGAAGAATTGAATGGAAAAAAAAGAAATGGAGAATGAAATGGAATGGAGAATGGAATGGTATTGATAATGGAATGGAAGGAAGAATAAAAGAGAAGCCGGAATAAATTGCAGAAGGAATTGGAATGCAAATGGAAAGTAATGGAATAAAATGGAAAATGAAATCTAATGGAATGGAAAATGCAATGTAATGTAATACAAAGGAGAATGGAATGTAATTTATAGGAATGGAATGAAATGGAATATAATGGCAACTGGAATGGTATGGAATGCAATGGAATGGAATTCAATGGAATGGAAAGAGAATGGATTGGAATGGAATGGAATGGAATGGAATGGAAGGGAACGGAATGGAATGGAATGGAACGGAATGGAATCGAATGGAGCATAGAGGAGTGGAGTGGAGAAGAGTGGAGTGAACTGTAGTGGAACGGAATGGAAGAAAACCCAAGGGAACAGAACAGAATGGAACAAAGTGGAGTGGAGTGGAGTGGTGTGGAGTGGAATGGAATGGAATGGAATGGAATAGAACGGAATGATATGGAAGGAAAAATGGAATAGAATGGAATGTAGAATGGAACGGACCACAGTGGAATTGAAAATGCAATGCAATGGCAAATGGAATGGAATGGAAACAAATGGAATTTAATGGAATGTAGAATGTAATGTAATATAACAGAAAGGAATGGTATAGAATGGAATGGAATTTAATGGAATGGAATTTAATGAGAGTAGAATATAATGGATAATGGAATGCAACGGAAATGGAAGATAATGCAATGGAGAATTGAATGGAATAAAATGGAATTGAACAGAAAATGGAATGAAATGAAATGGAATTCAATTAAATGAAGTAAGCAATAGAATGGAATGAATGGAATGGGGTGGAATGGAATGCAGAGTGGATCAAAATGGGATGGAATAGAATGGAATGGAGTGAAGGATGGAGTGGAATGGAGTGAATAATGAAATGGAACGAAATCAAACGAAATGCAGAAATTAATGGAATGGAGTGGAATGGAATGGAACAGAGAATAGAATGGAATAGAAAAGAGAATGGGATGGAACAAAATGTAATAGAAAATGAAATGGAATGGAGAATGAAATGGACTGGAGAAAGGAATGGAATGGAATGGAATGGAATGGAATAGAATGGAATGGAGAGTAGAATGCAATGGATAATGTAATGCAGTAGAAATGGGACAGAATGGGGAGTACAATGGAATGGAGAAAGGAACGGAAAGGAATGGAGAATGGAATCGAATGGAGAATTTAACAAAGAATGTAATGGAAAGCAGAATGGAATGGAATTGATAATGGGATCAAGCATGAAATTGGATATGGAATAAAATCTCCAAGTAAATGGAGAATAAAATGAAATGGAGGAAGGAATGGAATAGAATGGATAAAGGAATAAATAGAATGAAATGGAGAATGGAATGGAATGCAGAATGGAAATGAATTGAATATAATGAAGTGAAATGTAAGTTAATGTAATGGAGAATGGAATGGAGTATTACATGGAATAAAGAATGGAATGTAGAATGCAATGAGATGGAAAATGGAATGGTTAATGGAATGAAACGGATTGGAATACAGAACAAAAAGGAGAGAAATGGAGATTGGAAAGGACTGGAATGGAATGGAGAATGGAAGCAAAATCAATGGAAAAAAATAGAATGTTATGGAAGGGAGAATGAAATGTAACTAAATCAAATGAAAAGAAGAATGAAATGAAATGGAATATAGAATCAAACAGAAAATGCAATCGAAAGAAGAAGAAATTGGAATTAAGCATGGAAAAAAATGGAATGGAATGCAGAATGTAAATGAATAAAGCAGAATGGAGAATGGAATGGAATGAAGAACGAAATGGAAAGGCAAGTAATTGAATGGAGAATGGAATGCAATGGACTGGAATTTACAATGGAATTGAATGGAGTGAAATGGAGAATGATATATAATGGGTAATGGAATAGAATTGAGAATGGAATGGAATGGACAATAAAATGGAAACAAGTGGAATGGAGAATTGGATGAAATGGAATGGAATTAGAATGAAATGGTACGGAGAATGGAATGGAATGGAATGGAATGAAATATAATGAAGAATGTAACATAATGTAACTTAACAGAGAATGGAATAGAATGCAGTGAAATGGAATGAAAACTGGAATGCAATGAAAAGGAAAATGGAATGGAATGGAATGAAATATAATGAAGAATGTAACATAATGTAACTTAACAGAGAATGGAATAGAATGCAGTGAAATGGAATGAAAACTGGAATGCAATGAAAAGGAATCGAATAAAACAAAATGAAAAATGGAATGGAATGGAAATTTTGACAAAATCGAATGTAATTGAATGAAAAATCGTGAAGAACCAAATAAAATGTAATCGAACGAAACGAATAATGGAATGGATTGGAATGGAATAGAATAGAATGGAATGCAATAGAATGCAATGGAGTAGAATAGGGTGAAAAGGAATGGAATGCAATGTAACAAATAATGGAATGGGATAAAATGGAGAATGGAATGGAACAGAATGGAATATAAAATGGAAGGAAATGAAGAATGTAATGGAATGGAAAATAGAAAGGAATGGAATGGAATGGAGAATGTAATGATAATGGAATGAAATGCAATGGAATGGAGGCTAGAATGAAATGGAAAATGAAATGAAATGGAAATTAAATGAAATGGATTAGAGAATGGAATGGAATAAAATGGAATGGAATAAAAATTGAATGGAATGAAATGAAGTCAAATGAAATGGAATGGAGAATGGAATGGCATGAATTGGAATGGAACGGTGAATGGAATGGAATGAATTGGAATGGAATAGAATGGAATGCAATGTAATGAAGAGTGGAATATATTGAAATGGAGAGTGTAACAAAATGGAATGGAATATAGTCGAATGGAGAAAATACAAAATAAAAGGGAATTGAACGAAATGCAAAATGGGATCTAATGTAATCGAATTAAAAGAAAAATGAAAGGGAAAGGAGCAGTGAAAGAAATGTAATAAAATGGAATAAGCAAAGAAATGGAATGGAGAATGAAATGGAATTGAGACTGGAATAGAATTGAGAATGGAATAGAGCAGAGAATAAAATGGAAACTAGAATGGAATGGAGAATGCAATGGAATGGAGAATGCAATGGAATGGAGAATGCAATGGAATGGAATGAAATGAAGAATGAAATGGAATGGAATGTTAAATGTGAAGGAATGGAATGGAATGGAATGGAATAGAATGGAATGGAATGGTATGGAATATAATGGAAAGTGTATAAAATGGAATGGAATGGAATAAAATGGAGTGAAGAATGAAATGGAATGGAAAAGAATGGATGCAGAATGGAATGGAATGGAATGCAATGGAGAATGTAATGTGATTGAATGAAGAATGGAATGCAATAGAATGGAATGGGACAGAGAATGGAATGAAAAGGAACAAAGAATGGACTGAAATTGAATGGAGGATGCAACGGAGCTTAATAGAATATAGAGAATGGAATTTAATGAAATGGAATGGGGAATGGATTGGAATGGAATGGAACTAAGAATGGACTGTAATGGAATGGAGGATGGAATGCAATGCTATGGAATGGAGAATTTAATGAAATGGATTGGAGAATGGAATGTAAGTGAATAAAACAAAAACATTTTTTCTCCAGTGTAATGGAGAAAAAATGGAATGTAATGGAATGCAGAAGGTAATGTAATGGAATGGAATGGAGACTGGAATGGTACATAATAGAGAATGGAATTGAATGCAATGGAATGGAGAATGGAATGCAATAGAATGGACTGGAAAATGGAATGGAATGGAAATGATAACAGAGTGGAATGGAATGGTAAGAACTGGAGAATGGAATAGAGAATAGAATAAAATAAAGAATGAAGTGGAGAATGTAATAAAATAGAGAATGGAATGAAGAATAGAATGGAAAATGAATTGGAATGGAATGGATGGGAGGGTGGAACTGAATGTAATGGAGAATGGAATTGCATGGAATTAAATGGAGAATGGAATGCAATAGAATAGAAGGGAGAATAGAATGGAATGGAATGGAAAAGAAAGGAGAAGGGAAAGGAGTGGGATTCAAAGGAGAATGGAATGAAACGGAGAATGGATTGCAGAATGTAATGGAATAGAGAATGCAATGGTGAATAAAACGAAATGGAATAAAATGAAAAGTGGAATGGAATTAAACTGAATGAAGAAAGGAATGCAATAGAAAATATAATAGGAAGGAATGGACAATGAAATGGAAAGGAGAGGAATTGAGAAACAAAATGAAGGGACAATGGGATGGTATATGGAATGAAAAGGAATGAAGAATGGAATGAAATCAAGCAAGGTGACTGGAATGGAAGGGAATAAGAATGGAGAGTGGAGTGGAATGGGATGGAATGAAGAACGGAATGGAAATTAAAGGGGTACGGTATGGAAGGGAAAACAGAATCGAATGGAATACAGTGGAGAATGAAATAGAATCAAATAGATGAAATACAGAATGGAACAGAATTGAATGAAGAATGGAATGGAATGAAATAGAATTGAATGAAATTGAATAGAGTGGAATGGAATGGAATGGAATGGAATGGAATGGCATGGAATGGAATGGAATGGAATGGAATGGAATGGAATGGAATGGAATGGAATGGAATGGAATGGAATGGATTGGAATGGAATACAATGCAATGCAATGCAATGCAAAGGAGTGGAACAAATGGAATGGAAAGAAGTGAAGAATGAAATAGAATGTAATTAAAAGGAATGCAGAATGGAATACAATGGAAAAGAGAATGAAATGGAATGAAACAAAGAATGGAATGGAATAGAATGAAATGGAAAATGGAATGGAATGGACAATGGAATGAAATGGAGAATGGAATGGAATGGAATGAAATGGAATGGAGAATAGAATGGAATGGAAAATGGAATGCAATGGAAATGGAATGGAATGGAATGGAAATGAGAGTAGAATCAAGAATTAAATTGGAAAGAAATGGAATGGAGGGGGAAAAAGAGAATGGAATGGAATAGTGTATGTAATGGAAAGTGGAATGGAATACAATGGAGAATGGAATGAAATGGAATGCAGTGAATAATGCAATTGAATGTAGAATCGAATAGAATGGAAAGTATTGAACGGAAATATAAGTCAATATTATGGAGAATGGAATGGATAATGAAAGGTAATAAAGAATGGAATGTAGAATGCAATGAAATGGAAAATTGAATGGAATAGACTGCAGAATGGATTGGAATGGAATGGAATGAAGAAAGGGATGGAGTGGAATGGAGATTGGAAAGCAATGACATGGAGTGAAGAATGGAATCAGATGGAATGGAGAAATAAATGGAACGGAATAGAGAATGAGATGGAATGGAATGGAGAATGGAATGTAATGAAATTAAAGGAAACGAACAATGGAATGGAATAGAGGACAGAAAATGGACTGGGATTGATAAGGTAATGGAATGGAGAATGGACAGGAATGGAAAGGAATGACGAATAAAAAGGAATGAAGAAGAATGGAGAATGGAATGGAGTGGAGAATGGAATTGAATGGAGAATGGAAAAATATGGAATGAAACGAAAATGGAATGGAAGGGAATGGAGATTGGAAATAAATACAATGGAATGGGGAATGAAATGGAATGGAATGGAGAATGGAATGGAAAAAAAGAGGGAATGGAATACAATGAAATTGAATGAAATGGAGAATGGAATGAAATCGAATGGAATAAAATGCAATGGATAATTGAATGAAAAAAAATGAAATGGAGTCGGAAATAGAAAGGAGAAAGAAAGAGGAAACGGATTGGAATACAATGGAATGGGGAATAGAATGGAATGGAATGAAGAATGAAATTGATTGGAATGCAGAATGGAATGGAATGCAGAATAGAAAGGAATTGAACGGAATAAAGAATGGAATGGAATGAACAATGAAATTGAATGGAAAACAAAATGAAATCCATTGGGGAATGGAAAAGGATGGAATTGTGTGGTAAATGGAATGCAATGAAATGGATAGGTGAACTGAAGGAAACGGAATAGAGAATGGAATAGAATGGAATAAAGAAAGGAATTGAATGGAGAACTAAATGCAGAGTGGAATGGAATGGAAAAGGATGAAGAATGCAGTGGAATGGAGTGGACAACGGAATTGAATGGAACGGAGAATGGAATGGAATTAAAAATAAAATAGAGAATTGAATAAAGAATGAAATGGAATGAAAAGTAGAAAGGAATGGAGCATGGAATGGAATAAAATGGAGAATGGAATGGAATGGAGTATGAAATGCAGAATGGAGTGGAATGCAATATAACCAAATGTAGAGTGGAATAGAATTAAGAATGGAATGCAGAGTGGAAAACAATGGACAATGGAATTCAATGGAAATGGATTGGAATGGAGAATGGAAAGGAATAGAATGGAATGGTTTGGAATGGAATGGAATGCAATGCAATGAAACAGAATGGAGAATGCAAAGGCATGGAGAGTGCACTATAATGGAATGGAGGATGGCACGGGATGGAATGGAGTGGAGAGTGAAATGGAATGGAATGGAGAATGGAAGGGAATGGAATGGAGAATGAAAAAAGGAATGCAATGGAGTGGAATGGAATGGAAATGAATGGAACAGAGAATGGAAAGGAATGAGTCTAATGGAACAGAAAATGGAATAGAAGAAAATTGATAGTGGAATTGAATAGAATGGAATTGATAATGGAATGGAATGGAGAATGGAATGGAATGAAGCAAAATGGAGAATGAAAGAATAAAGAATGTAACATAATGAAGAATGGAATGAAAGGGAATACAATGGAATGGAAAAATAAAAGGTAAGGGATGGAATGGAATGAAATGGAATGGAGGACGGAATGGAATAAACAATGGAATTGAATGGAGTGAAATGGAGAATGAAATGGAACGGAAAATGGAATGAAATTGGGAATGGAATGGAATGAAGAATAAAATGAAACTAGAATGGAATAGATAAATAAATGGAATGGAGAATGGAATGAAACGAAGAATGGAATGGAAAATGGAATATAATGGAAAATGAAATGGAATGGAGAATGGAATGGATTGGAGAATGGTAAACGGAATAGAATGGAGAATGGATTTGAAATGGAAGGAATGAAGAATAAAATGGATTTAAATAGAACTGAATGAAGAATGGAATGGACTACAATCGAGAAAGTAGAGTTGAATAGAAGGGAATGGAGAATGGAGAGTGGAGTGGAATGGAATGGAATGTAGAATGCAATGGAATGTAAAATAGTATGAAACGGAATGGAATAAAGAATAGAATGAAATAGAGTGGCTGATGGAATAGAATCAAATAGACAGAATGGAGAATGCAACGGAATGGAATGAAGAATGGAATGGGATGGAATGTAGAATGGAATGGAATGGGGTGGAGAATGGAATGAAATGTAAAAGAGAATGGAATGGAAGGGAAATGAGAATGGAATGGAATTGAATGAAATATATTATGGAATGGAAAAAATTGAATTGAATGGAATGGAGAAGTAAATAGAATTAAACAGATTCAATAAAGAATGGAATGAAATGGTATGGAGAATGGAATGGAATGTGATGGAGAAAGGATTGGAATTGAATGGAATCGAAAATTAAATGCAAATAAATGGAATGGAGTGAAATGGTATGGAGATTGGAATGGAATGTGATGTAATGAAGTTGGGATGGAATATAATGGAATGGAGTGGAATGGAATGCAAGGGAATGGAATGGAAAGAAAAGTAATGAAATTGAATGGAGTGAAATGAAATGGAGTGAGGATACAATGGAATTAAATTGATCATAATGTAGAATGGAATGGAATAGATTTGAATAGAACAAAGAATGGAAAAGAATGAAGTTGAATGTATCATAGAATCGATGGAAGCTAAGGAGAGTGAAATGGAATAGAATGGAATTGAAAATTAAATGGAATGGAGAATGAAATAGAATGGAGAACAAAATAGAATGGAGCAGAGTAGAGAATGGAATGGAGTAAAGAATGGAATAGAATGAAGAATGGAAAGGAATGGAGTGGAATGGAACGGAGAATGAAAAAACTGGAATGGAATGGAGAATGGAATAAAAGGAAATGGAATGGAGAATGAAATGAAATTGAGAATGGAAAGGAATCGAGAAAAAAATGGAAAATGGTAGGGAATGGAGAATGAACAATAATGTAATGGATGATGGAATGCAATGATATAGAAAGGGGAATAGAATAGAATGGGTTAAAGAATGGACTGTAATTGAAAAGAACGGAGAATGGAATGGAATAAAAAGAATAACACAATGCAATGGAATGGAATGGAATTTAATTTAATGGAGAATGAAGTGGAATGGAATGAAATGGAGAATGGAATGGAATGTAGAATGGAATGGAAAGGAACGGAGAGGAATAGAATGCAATGGAATGGAACGGAACGGAATGGAACGGAACGGAATGGAACGAAACGAAATGGAATGGAGAATAGAATGGAATGGAATGGGATGGAGAATGGAATGAAATGGAGAATGGAAGGCTATGGAAGTGAATGGAAATGAATGCAATGGAATGGAAGGGAAAATGAAATGTACTGGAATTGAATGGAGAATGGAATGAAATAAATGGAGAAGTGAATGGAATGAAGTAGAATGGAGAATTGAATGGAAGGGAGAATAGAATGGAGAATATAATGAAATAGAGACTGGAATAAAGAATGGAATGAAATAGAAAGGAATAAACAATGGAGTGGAATTAAACTGAATGGAGAAAGGAATGGAATGGAATGGATTGGAAAGGAATGGGATGCAATGGAAAGGAAGTGAGAATGGAATGGAGAAGGGAATGAAATGCAGAATGAAATGGAGAATGGAATGAATTGGAGAATGAAATTGAATGGATAATAGAATGGAATGCAGAATGAATGGAAGATGGAATGAAATGGAATGGAGAATGGAATAGTATGAAGAATTGAATGGAAAATGAAATGGAATGGAGAACAGAATGGAGTCGAGAATGGAATGGATAATGGAATGAAATGAAGAACTAAACTGACTGCATAATGAAATGGAAGAGAGAATGGAATGTAAAATGAAATGGAATGGAGAGTGGAATAAAATTAAATGGAGAATGAAATGGAATGGAATGCAGAATGGAATGGGAAGAAATGGAGAAGGGAACGGATTGGAGTGCAATGGAAAATGGAGGATAAGTGAGAATAGAATGGAGAATGTAATGGAATGGAGAATGGAATAAAGAATAGAAAGAAATGGAATGAAATAAAGAATGGAATGAAATCCAACTGAACAAAGAGTAGAATGGAATGGAATGGAATGGAATGGAATAAAACGGAATGGAATGGAATAAAGAATGCAACAGAAGGGAATGGGGAATAGAATGGAATGGAGTGGAATGGAGAAATGAAAAGAATGGGGAATGGAATGCAGAAGAGAATTAATGGGAAAATGGGATGGAGAATCAAGTGAAATTGATATTGAAATGGAATGAAGAAAGGAATGGAATGCAGAATGCAATGGAGAATGGAAAGAAATAGAGAATGAAATGGAATGGAGAATGGAATGGAATGGATTGCGGAATGGAAAATGAAATGGAATGGAGAATGGAATAGTATCGAGAATGGAATGGAGAATGGAATGAAACGGAGAATGAATAGAATGCAGAATGGAATGAAATAGAGAATGAAATGGAAAATTAAATCAAATGGAGAATGGAATGGAGTTGAGAATGTTATGAAATGGAATGGAAAGAAGAATGGAATGGAATGGAGTGGAAGAAAGAATGAAATGGAAGGGAATCGAACTGAATTCAGAAAGGAATGGAATAAATTGGAGAATGGAAAATGGAATGAAATGGAATGGAGAGTAGAATGCAATGGAATGGAAAGGAATGAAGAATGGAATGGGACGGAAAGGAGAATGGAAAGTAATGGAATATAGAATCGAATGGAAAAAGGGATGGAATTGATTGGAATGGAGAATAAAATAGAATTGAATAGAAACAATGAAGAACAGAATGAAATGGTATGGATAATTGAGCGAAAAGGGATGGAGAATGGATAGGAATGGAATGGAATGGAAAATTGAAAGGAATGAAATAGAATGGAGTGAAATAGTATGGAGAATGAAAAGGAAAGGAATTGAATGGAATGGAATAGAACGAAAAGTAATTGAGTGAGAATGTAATGAAATTGAATGAAATGTAATGAATGTAATGTAATTGAATGAAATGATATGGAATGCAACGGAATGGAGTGGAATGGGACAGAATGGAATGGAATGGAATGGGTTGGAATGGGTTGGAATGGGATGGAGTGAAATGGAGTGAGAGTGAAATGAAATTAAATTGAATGCATTGCAGAATGGAATGGAATGGATTTGAATGGAACGTAGAACATAAAGAAATTAAGTCTAATGGAAAGGAGAACGGAATAGAAGGGAACGGAGAGTTGAATGTGATTGAAAGGAACTGAAAATGAAAAGGAGTGGAGAATGAAATGAAATGGAGAATAAATTGGAATAAGGCAAAACAGAAAAAGGAATGCAACAATGAATGAAATAAAATGGAGAATGAGGTGAAAATAAATGGAACGGAACAGAAAATGGAATGGAATGGAATGGAGAATGGAATGGATTAAAGAATGGAATTGAATGGAGTGGAAAGGAGAGTGAAAAGAGACGTAGAATGGAATGTAATTGAGAATAGAATGGAATGGAGAATAAAATGGAAAATGGAATGGAATTTAGAATGAAATAAAATGGAGAATTGAATGGAATGGAATGGAGAACGGAATGGATAATGGAATGAAATGGAAAATGAAATGGAAATCAAAATGGAACAGATTGGAAAAAAGGTATTAAATGGATTGGAATGGAGAATGGAATAGAATTGGATGGAATGGAGAATAGAATGAAATGAAATGCAACTGAATGCAGAATGGAGTGGACAGGAATTGAGAAAGGAGGATGGAATGGAAGGAAACGGAGAATGGAGAGTGGAATGGAGTGGAAGGGAATGGAGAATGGAATGGAAAAAAGGGAAAATGTAATGTAATGTAAAGGAATGAAATGTAGAATGGAATGAAGTAGAATGGAATGAAGTCGAATGGAATGAAGTCAATTGGAATGCAAAACAATGGAGAACTGAATGGAATGGAATGAAATGAAATGGGAAATGGAATGCAGTGGAATGGAAGATGGAAAATAGAATGAAATGGAATGCAGTGGAATGGAGAATAAAATGGAATGAAATGAAGAATGGAATTGAAAGGAATGGAGAATCAAATGGAATGGACAATGAAAAAATTGCAAATGAATGGAGAAAGGGATAAAACGAAGAATGAAATTGAATGGAAAAATATGGAATGGACTGGAAAATGGAATGGAAAAGAAAGGTGTGGTGAAACGTATGGAATGGAATGGAATGGAATGGAATGGAATGGAATGGAATGGAATGGAATGGAATGGAACGGAGTGGAGTGGGATGGAATGAAATAGAATGAAGAATGGAAGAGAATGGAATGGAGAATGGAATAGATTTAAACAGAGAATGGAATTGAATGAACAATGGACTGGAGAATGGAATGGAATGAAAAGGAGTGGACAATGCAATGGAATGGAATCAACCTTGCATATGAATGGAATGCAGATGAAATGGAACTAAAAATACGATAGAAAATAGAATGGAGAATGGAAGGGAAAGGAAAGGAGAATGGAATGGAGCATGGAACGAAATGGAATAGAGAATGGAATAGAATGGAATGGAGTATGGAATGGAGAATGGAATGGAATGCAATGAAATGAAGAATGCAATGGAATGTGGAATTGAATTCAATGGAATGTATAATGTAATGGAGTGGAATCAATTGAAAAGGAATGGAATGGAATGGAATGGAATGGAATGGAATGGAATGGAGAAAGGTGTAGAATAGAATGGAATGGAGCATAGGATGAAATGGGGAAAAATGGAGAATGGATGGAATGGAATGCAATGCAATGGAGAATAGAATGGAATGGAAAGGAGACTGGACTGTAAAGGAAGGGAGGATGAAATGGAATGCTATGGAATGGAGGGTCAAATGGAAAGTATTGGAAAATAGAATGTAACTAAATAGAGTGGTGAATGGAAATGGAATGGAATAAAATGGAGAATGGAATGGAATAGAGAGTGGAATGGAATGGAATGGAATGAAGAATGGAATTGAATGGATTGGAATGCAGAATGAAAAGCAAGGGAATGGAATACAGAATAGAATGGAATGGAGAATAGAATGGAATGGAGAATAGAATGGAATGGAATGGAATGGAAAGGAACCAAGTGGAGAATTGAATGGAGTGAGGAATGCAGAATGAAATGCAATAGAGAATGGAATGGAAAATGTAATAAAATGGAATGGAATAAAGAATGGAATGGAGTTAAACTGAACAAAAAAGGAATGAAATAAAATCGAATGGAGAATGGAATGGGGAAAGAAATGGAATGGAAAGGAGAATGGAATGGAATGCGGAAGAGGATGGAATGGAATGTAGAATAGAATGAAATGGAGAATGAAATGAAACAACGAATGAAATAAAGAAGGAAATGGAAAATGAAATAGAATAAAGAAATTTATGGAATGGAGAGTGATATGGAATGGAATGTAAAAAAGAATGGGATAAAATAAGACACAATGTAGAATGGAATGAAATGGTTTCTAATTGAATGCAGAATGGTATGTTATAAAGTAGAATGAAACAGAATGCAGAGTTTAATGGAATGGAATGGAGAATGGATGAGAATGGAATGGAAAATTGAATTGAAAGTAGTGGAATTCAGTGAAATGGAATAGAGAATGGAATGGAATGGAAAGGAAAGCAATGAAGGTGGAATAGAAATGAACGGAATGGAGTGGAATGGAATGGAATGGAATGGAATGGAATGGAATGGAATGGAGGATCGGATGTAATGTACTGGAATGGAACAGAGCTGAACAGAAAGGAGAGGAACAAAACGAAATGGAATGGAACGGAACGGAACGGAATGGAATGCAATGGAATGGAATGGAACAGAAAGGAACTGAAAAGAATGGAAAGGAATGGAATGGTATGGAATGGAACGGAATGGAGTGAAAAATGTGATGGAATGGAATGGAGAGGGGAGTGGAATAAAAAGTAGAATAGAGAATGGAATGGAGTTTGGATTGGAAAGGGAAAAATAATGAAATGGAGCATGGAATGGAATGGAAAGGAGAATGAGATGGAATGGAGAATGGAAAGAAATTGAATGGAACCGAATGAAATGGAATGGAGAATGCAATGGTATGAAATGCCACAGAGAAAAATCTATAATGGAATAAAGGAAGTTATGGAATGGAATGGAACGGAGAATGAAATGGAAATCAATGGAGAATTGAAGGTAATGGAATGTAGAATGGAAAAGAGAATCCAATGGAATGAAAAGGAATGGAATAGAATGGAATGGAAAGGAATAGAAAAATGGAATGGAAAGGAATGGAATAGGATGGAATGGAATGGAATGGAATGTAGAAAGGAATGGAAAGGAATGAAATGGATTGGAATGGAGAATGGAGTGGAATAGAATGAAAGGGAATGGAGCATAGGATGAAATGAAAAGGACTAGAGAATGTGTTGGAACGGAGTAGAATGTAATGGAGAATTGAACATAATGAAATGGAATAAATAATGGAATGAATTAGAAAAAGAAACGGAAAAAGGACTCTAATGAAATAGAGAATGGAATGGAATGGAATAGAGAATAGAATGGAATGGAATAAAATGCAGAATGGAATTTAGAATAAAATAGAATCAAATGGAATGGAGAATGGAATGAAATGGAATATGAAACGGAATGGAGAAAGGAATTGAAAGAAATTGAATGGAGAATGAAATGCAACGGAATAGAAGAGAGAAAGGAATGGAAAAAAATGGAATGGAATGGGAAATGGAATGGAATTAAATGGAGAACGAAATGGAATAGAATGGAATGGAGAATGAAATGAAGAAAATGCAGAATGGAAAAGGGTGGAGTGGAATGGAGAATGGAATGGAATGGGCAATATAATGAAGATTGCAACTGGGTAGAGAATGCAATGGAGAATGGAATGAAATGTAGAATGGAAGGGGAAATGAATTGGAAAGGAGAATATAATGGAATTGAGAATATTATGGAAAGAAGTGGAAAAAAGAAAGGAATGGAATGAAATGCAAAGTAGAATGGAATGGAATGGAATCAAACTGAGTGCCAACTGAAACGGAATAAAGAGGAGAATGGAGTGTGTAATGAAATGCAATGGAAAATGCAGTGGGGTCAATAAAATGAAGAATGGAATTGAATAGAGAATGGAAACGAATAAAATGGAGATTGGAAAGGACTGGAATGGGGTGGAGAATGGAACGAAATCGAATGCAGAAGGAATGGAATTGAGTGAAGAACGGAATGGAATGAAATGGAATTGTCTGGAGACTGGAATATAATGAAATTAAATGAAATGGAAAAATGCAATGTATTGGAATGAAGAATGGAATGGAGAATGGAAAGGAATTGAATGGAATGGAGAATGCAATAGAATTTATTGAAGAATGGAATGGAATCTAACGGAGAAAAGAATAAAATGTAATATAGCATGGAGTTTAATGGAATGGATAATAGAATGGAAGGTAGCGAAATGGAGATGGAATGAAATGGAATAGAGAATAGAATGGAATGGAACACGAAATAGAATGGAATGGAGAAAGGAATGGAATGTAAAGGAGAATTGAATGGAATTCAATGAAGTGAAGAATGGAATGGAATATAATGAAGAATGCATTTGTATTTAAAGAAGAATGTAATGTAATGGAGAATGGAACATAATGGAATGTAATGGGGAATAGAATGCAATTGAAAAGAATAGTGAATGGAATTGAATGGAATAGACAATGGAATGGATTGGAGAATGGAACTGAAAGAAATGAAAGGGGCAATGGAATAGAATTGAATGGAAAATGAAATGGAACGAAGAATGAAACTAAATGAATTGGAGTGGAAAATGAAATGGAATCGAGAATGGAATGAAATCGAATAGAATGGGGAATGATATGGAAATAAACGGAAGGGAGAATGGAAAGAAATGGAAAATGGAATGCAATGGAGAATAGAAAGGAACGATATGTAATGGATAAAAGAATGGAATTGAAAATAATGCATAAAGGAATCGAACGGAATAGAGAAAGGAATGGATTGGAGCATGAAATGGAATGGAATGGAGAATGGAAAGGAATGGAAGGAAGAATGGAGGAGAATGAAATGGAGGAAGAAATAGAATGGAAAATAGAATGGATAATGAAATGCAATGGAATGGAAAAAATAAGGAGAGCAGTGGAATGGAATTGACAATTAAATTGAATGGAAGGGAGAATAAAATGGAAGGAAAAATGCAATGGGGAGTGGAATGGAGAATAGAATGAGAAATGGAATGGAATGGAATGTAGGACGTAATGGAATGGAGAGTGGAATGGAATTGTATGGATAACGGAATGGAGAATGAATTGGAAAAGAATGGAGAATGGAATGGAATTTAGTGAAATGGAGAATGGAATGGAATGGAGAATGGAATTTGCAACCGAATGGAATTGAATGGAATGGGGAATGAAATAGAATGCAAAGCTGAATGAAAGTGAATGGAGAAATGAAAATAATAAAGAATGGAATGGAATGGAAAAGATAATAGAATGGAATGGAGTGGAATGTAGAATAAAATGGCAGGGAGAATAAAATGGAAATGGAATGAAATGAAGAATGGGACAGGATGTAATGGAGAATGGAATATAATCAATGGAATGGAGAATGAAATGGAATAGAATTGAGAATGGTATGGACTAGAGTGGAGAGTGGAAAGGGCTGATATAGAGATGAAGAATGGAATGGAGAAAGGAATGGAATGGAATGAAGAATGCAATGAAATAGAATGGTCTGGAGAAAAAATTATAATGAAAATAAGTGAAATGAAAATGGAAAGAAATTGAATAGAAAGTGAAGCAGAATAGAATGGACTTAAACGGAGAAGGGAATGGAAAAGTGAACGAAATGGAATGGAGAATAGAGAATGGAATGGAAGCTAACGAAGAAAATAATGGAATGGAATGAAAAATGGTATTTAATGCAATGGAGAACGAAATGGAATGGAGTGGAATGGAGAATGGAATCGAATGAAATGGAATAAAGATTGGAAAGGGGTAGAAAATAATAAAGAACAGAATTTAATAGAATGGAATGAAGAATGGAATGAAATACACAAAGGAATGGAATGGAATGGAAGGGAGAATGGAATGGAATGAAATGGAAGGCAATGGAGGGGAGAAAAATTGGAATTGAAACGAATAAAACACAAAATTAATGGAATGCAGTGGAATGGAACCGAGAATGGAATGGAATTTAATCGAATGGAATGGACAATGGAAAAAAATGAAAAGGAGAATGGAAAGGAATAGAATGGAATTGAAAATGAAATGGAATGGATGGGAGAATGGAATGGAATATAGATTGGAATGGAATCAATAAAATGAATGGAGAATGGAATAGAATGAAATGAAGAATGTAATGGAAAGGAATGGAAAATGAATGGGAATGAAATGGGAAATGAAATGGAATAAAATGAAGAATGGAATAGAATGAAATTGAATAGAATGAAATGGAATGGAGAAGAAAATGGAATGGAAGCTAACAGAAGGCAAATTCACAGAATGGAATGGAACAGTACAGAAAAAGGAATAAAACGGAATGGAGAATGAAAAGGAATAGAATGGACTTAAAAATAGAATGGAATGGAGAATAAAATGGAAAATAGAATAGAATGGAGCAAAGGACGGAATGGAATAGAATGGAATAGGCAATGCAATAAAATCGATAATGAAATGCAATGGAAATGGAGTGGAGAACAGAATGGAATAGAATGGAATGGAATGGAATGGAGAATGAAATTGAATGAAGAATGGAACGCAATGGAGATTGGAACGGAATGGAGAATGGAATACAAACTGGAATGGAACAAATGATATGGAATACAGAATGGGATGGAGAACAGAAATGACTGCAATAGAATAAAGAATTTAATAGAATGAAGAGTAATAGAGATTGAAATGGAGTGGAATGGAATGAAGAATGGAATTGAATGGAATGGAATAGTAAATGGAAGGGAATGCAGAATGACTGGAATTGAATGAAGAATAAAATGGAATGAAATAGAAATGAATGGAGTAAGGATTAAAATGGAATGGAAAGGAAAAGAATTCAAAATTCATGGAATGGAATGGAATGGAATGGAATGCAATGGAATGGAATGGAATGGGATGGAATGGAAGGATAAATAGAATGCAATAAAATCCAATGCTACAGCCAAGAGAATAAAATGGAATGGAGAATGGAATGTAATAGAATGAAATTGAAAATGGAATGGAATGGAGAATAAAATGCAATGTAGAATGAAATAGAATGGAGAATGGAATGGAATGAAATGTAAAACAGAATGGAATGGAATCTAAAACGTAAAATAATGAAAATAGAATGGAATGGAATAGAGAACGGATTGGAATAAAATGGCATGAAATAGAGCATAGAATGGAATGCAATCGAGAAGCGAGTGGAAAAGAATGGAATGAAGAATGAAATAGGAAAAAATGGAGAATGGAATGCATAGTAATTAAAAAGGGAATTAAATGGAATGGAATAGAGATTGAAATGGAACAGAATGGAGAATACAATTGAATGAAATGTAATTGAGAATCAAATCATATGGAATGGAAAGGAAAATGGAATGGAATGGAATGGAGAATGGGATGGAATGAAGAATGGAATTGAATGGAGAATGCAATAGAAATGAATGGAATGGAGAATGGAATGGAATGGAGAGAATAGAATGGAAAGAAATAAAGAATGCAATGTAATGGAAAAGAATGGAAAATGATTTGGAATAGAATGGGATGGAGATTAAAGTGTAATATATTGGAAAATAGATTGGAATGCAATGGTATGGAATGGAATGGATTGGAATGGAATGCAATGGAAAGGAAAGAAAAGAAAAATAGAATAAAATGGAGAAATGATTGGAGTGAAATGGAGAATTGAATATAAAGAATAAAGAACAAAATAGAATGGAGTGTAATGGATAATGGAATGGAATGGAATGGAGTGGAATGAAATGGAATGGTGAATAGAATGGAAAGGAATGGAGAATGGAATGAATTCAATGGAGTGGAGAACGGAATTAAATGGAATGAAGAATGGAAATGTGTGGAATATAGAATGGAATGGAAGGGAGGATGGAAAAAAATGGAATGGAATGGAGAAACAAAATGAAAAATATGAAGAATGGAATAGAATAAAATAGAGAATTGCATGGATTGGAGAGGGAATGGAATGTTATTGAAAATAAAATGCAGGCGTTGTTCAAGATGGCCGTTTAGGAACAGCTCAGGATCGCAGCTCCCAGTGAAAGCACAGAGGGTGAGTGGACGC
>NW_016108029.1:192850-331494 GCF_001604975.1 Cebus imitator
CATGTGTGTTCCTATGCAACAATTCTGCATGTTCTTCACATGTACCCCAAAACCTAAAATGCAATAAAATAAATAAATGGGAAAATAAAATAAAATAAAATAAATTAAAAAGAAAATAAAATGCAATGAAAATGAAATGGTGAACAGAATTGAATGGAATGGAGAATGGAATAGAAAAGAATGGAGATTGGAATTGAATGGAGAATGGAATCGAGAATGGAATAGAATGGAATGGACAAAGGAATTGAATGGAATGGAGAATGGATTGGAACGAAAACTACATTGGAGAATGAAGTGGAGATGCAAGGTGGAATGGAATGGAAAAGAATGGAGGATAAAATGGAATAGAATGGAATGGAATGGAATGGAATGGAATGGAATAGAGAATTGAATGGAACGGTAAAGAGAATGGAATGGCATGGAATAGAATAAAGAATGGAAAGCAGTGGAAGGGAGAATGGAATGAAATGGAGAAAGGAATGAACAACGGAATAGAACTAAATGGAATGGATAATGAAATAGAATAGAAAATTGAATGGAAAAGAAGGGAGAAAGGAAGGAAAGTAAGAATGGAACGGAATGGAATGGAGAAAGGAATGGAATGTTATAAACCATGGAATGGAAGGGAATCGAATGGAGGGGAATGGAATGGAATGGAATGGAATGGAATGGAATGGAATGGAATGGAATGGAATGGAATGGAAGGGAGAAGCGATTGTAGTGAAACTAAATGACATGATGATTGGAATGGAATGCAATGAAGACTGGAATGGAATGGAGTAAAATGAAAATAAATTGATTATGGAATAGAATGGGGAATGGAATGGAATGAGGAAGGGAAGAAAATTCAGTGGAGAATAGAATGGAATGGAGTGCAGAATGGAGTGGAATCAAATGGTGAAAGAAATGGAATGGAATGTGGAATGGAAGTTAATGGAATGGAAAATGGAATGGAGGACGGAACGGAAAGGAGAGGAAGGGAGAATGGAATGAAATGCAGAATTGAATAGAATGGTGAATGGAATGGAATGGAAAATGGATTGGAACCTGAAATGGAGTGGAAGGGCTTCGAGAATGGAATAAAATGAGATGGAATAGAGAACTGAAAGGAGTGGAAATAAGGAAAAATGGAATTGGATAAAATGGAATATAGAATGTAATGAAATGTAAAAAGGAATGTAATGGAGATTGGAAAGGAATGGAGAATGGAATAAAAATTGGAACGAAATGGGGAATGATATGGAATAAAGAATGGAAAGGTGAATGGAGTGGACTGGAATTGAATGGATAATTGAATCAAATGAAATCGATTAAAGAATGGAATGGAGTGGAATTGAGTGAAGAATAGAATTGAATACAATGGAGTGGAGACTGGAATTGTAGGTAAAAAGAAAAAGAAATGGAGAATAAAATGGAATGAAAAATGGAATGGAAACTGGAATAGAATAGAGAATAAGAGAATGCAGAATGGAATGTAGCAAAGAATGGTCTGAAATGGAATGGAATGGTGAATGGAATGGAATGGGATGGAATGGAGAATGGAATGGAACTGAATGCTGAATGGAATGGAAAGGAATGGGGATTGGAGAGTGGAATAGAAGGAAATGGGGAATGTAGAGTGGAATGGAATGAAATGGAGATGAAAGGAGAATAGAATAAAATAAAGAATGAAATGTATTCAGATGAAAAAATAATGCAACGAAATGAAATGCAGAATGGAGCAGAATCGAACAAATGGAATGGAGAACGGAATTGAATGGACAATGGAATTTCATGTATTGAAAAATGGAATTGAATGTGAATCAAATGGAGAATGTTATAAAATTAAAAGGAATGGGTAAGTGATGGAATGAAATGGAGAATGGAAGGAAAAGGAGAATGGAATGGAATTGGATGGAAGGGATAAAGTAATGCAATGGAAATGGAATGGAATATAATGGAATGGAATGAAGAATGGAATGGAAGGGTATGGAATGGAAGGTAGGATACAAAGGAATGCAATGGAATGGAGAGTAGACTGAAATGAAATTGAGAATGGAATTGAATGAAATGGAGAACACAAAGGTATAAAATAGAAATTGAAAGGAATGGAATGGAGAATGGATTGGAATTGAATGGAGAATGAAATGGGATAGAGTTGAGAATGCAAAGAACAGCAGAATGGAGTGGAGAAGGAAATGTAATGGAAAAAGTGGAGAATGGATTGGAATGAAGAATAGAATGGAATGGAATAGAATGGAATGGAGATTGGAATGGAATGGAATAGTGAACAGAATGTAAACGAATGGAATGGAGAATGGAATGGATTGGAGTAGAATGAAGGATGGAATGGAATTGATTTGAATGGAGAGTGGAATGAAATAGAGAATGGAATTGAATAGACTAAAGAATGGAATGAAATGGAGAATGGAAAGGAATGGAGTGGAATAAAGTATGGAATGGAATTAAATTGAATGGAGAATGAAATTGATTGGAATTAAGTATGAAATGGAATGGAACGGAAATTGGAACAGAATGAAGAATGAAACAGAATGGAGAACAAAACGGCAAAAGGGATGGGAAATAAAACAGAATAAACAATGGAACAGAAGGGAATAGAGAAAGGGATACATTGCAGTGGATTGGAGAATGAGATAGAATGAGATAAAATGAACTGGATTGGAGAATGGAATGTAATGAAGAATGAAATGGAATGGAGAACAAAATGTAATGTAATGGAAAAGAAAATAAAATGGAAGGGAAAATTCAATGGAATGAAGAATGGAATGGAAAATGGAATTGAATGGAGATTGAAATGAAATGGAATGGAGAATGGTGTGGCATGGAATGGAATGGAGGATGGAATGGAATAAGAAGGAATGGAGAAGGTAATGGAACTGAATGTAGAATGGAATGGAATGAAACCAAGAGGGTGGAATGAAATGTACTGAAGAAAGAAAATTGGAATGGAACAGAAAAAAATGGAGAATGGAATGGAAAGAAAATAAGAATTTAATGAAAAGGAATAAAGAATGAAAGTGAATGCAATGGAAAAAAAAGAACAGAGTTGAACAGAGAATGTTATATAATCAAAAAGATGGAATAGAGAATTATATGGAATGGAATAGAGAATGTAATATGATATGGAGAATTAAATTAAATGGAATGAAATAGAAAATGGAATGGAATGCAATGGGATCGAATGAAGTGGAATGGGGAATAGAATGGAGTGGGGTAGAATGGAATAGAATGGGATGGAATGGAATGGAATAGAGTGCAGGTTGGAATGGATTGCAATGGAATGGAATGGAATGGAATGGAAAATGAAAAGGTAGGGAATCAAACAGAAAGCATAATGGAATGGAATGGAGTGAAATAAAACGGTGAATAGAAGGAAATGGAATAGAATGAAATGAAAAATGCAACGGGGAATTGAATTGAATAGAATGGAATTTAAAAGAGAATAGAATAAAGACTGGAATGTAATGGAATCGAATGGAAAATGGAATAAAATTAATTGGCGAATGGAATTGAATGGAATGGAAAAATCAAAAAAATTGAACAAAAAATGCAACGGAATGGAGAATGGAATGGAATGGAATCACGAATGGAAATGAATGGAGTGGGAAATGCAATGAAATGGATAGTGAAAGTAATGGAATGCAATGAGGAATGGAATTAAAAGTAGTAAGATGGAGAATTGAATTGACTGGAAAAGAGAATGAAATGGATTGCAGTATGGAATGGTATGGAGAATGGATTGGAATGGAATGGAAATTGGAATGGAATGGAGAATAAAAAGGAATACAATGGAGAACTGAATGGAATGGAAATGAATGGAGAATGGAATGGAAAGGAATGGAGAATGGAATCAAATGGGAATGGAATTTAATAAAAAGTAGGATAGAATAGAATAGATAATGGACCCAAGAATGGAACTGAGATTATAATGGAATGGAAAGAAATTGAGAATGAAATGGAGAACAAAATGGAATGGAGAATTGAATGGAATAAAGAGCGTAATGCAATGGAATGATGAATGAAACAGAATAGAATCTATCATAAAATGGAACGGAATTCAGTGGAGAATGAAATGAAACGGAATGAGTTGAAAATGGAAGGGAATGGAAAATGGAATGGAATGCAGAAAGGAATGGAATGGGATGGAAAGGAATGGAATGGAAAATGGAATGCAATGGAAAAGGAATGGAATGGAGAATGGAATGGAATATAATGGAATGCCATGAAAAATGCAATGGAATGGAATAAAAAATAGAATACAATGCAATGCAGTGGAATAAAGAATGGACTGGAATGGAATAAAGAATGGAATGGAATGAAATGGAGAATCAAATAAAATTCAATGGAAATGAAATTTAATTGAACGAAGAATGGAATGGAATTCACTGTAGAACGCAATGGTAAATGATATGGAATGGAATGGAGAAGGAAATGGAATGGAATGGAGAAGGAAAAGGAATGGAATGGAATGGAGAAGTATTTGGAATGAAGAATTGAATGGAATATAATGGAAAGGAGAATAGAATGGAACAGAATGAAGAGTGGAGTGGAATGGAATGAAATGAATGGAATGGAAATGAGAATGTAATAGAATTAAATGAACCATGGAGTGAAGAATGGAGGACGGAATGGAATGAAATCAAATTGAAAATTTAATGGAATGGAGAATGGAATGCAATGAAACAAAATGGAGAATTGCATGGAACAGAACTGAGAATGGAATAAAACGGAGAAGGTAATCAAGAATGGAATGTAAAGGAGAATGGAATGGATTGGAGAAGGGAATGAAGAATGGAATGAGAGATGGAATGGAATGGAGAAAGAAATGAAATGTGGAATGAAATGGAATGTGTAATGGAATTGAATGGGATTGGGAGCAGATTGGATTGGAGAATGGAATGCAAAGGAGAATGGAATGGACTGGAATGGGATGGAATGGAATGGAAATGAATGGAGAACAGAATAGATTGGAATGTACTGGAATGGATAGGGGAATTGAATGAAGTGGGTTATGAAATGGAATGGAATAAAGAATGCATTGGAATGGAAAGGAGAATGGAATTTAATGGAAAGGAAAGGAGAATGAAATGGAATGGAATAGTAGGGAGAATGGAATGTAATGGTGAGTAGTATGGAATGGAAAGCAATCGAGAATGGTATGGAATTAAATGGAGAATTGAATGTAGAATGGAATGGAACAGAATGTAGGATGGAAAGGAATGGAAAGGAATGGAAAATGGTATGGAAAGGAATGGAAAATGGTATGGAATGGAATGAAAAATGGAATGGAATGGAATGGAGAATAGAATGAAATGGAATGGAAAATTTAATGGAATGGAATGGAGAAGAAAATGGAATGGAATGGAATGGAACAGAATAAAAAATGGAACGGAATGGAATGGAGAGTGGAATGGAATTTAGTGGAATGTATAATGGAATGGAAAGGAGAATGAAATAGAATGGTAAATATAATGGAATGGAATAGAGTATGGAATGGATTTGAACATAATAAAGGCTGGAATGAAATGAAATAGAATGAATAATGGAATAAAATGAAATGAAGAGTAGAATTCGATACAAGGGAGAATTCAAATGGAATGGTGAGTGAAATGGAATGAAGAATGGAATGGAAAATGGAATAGAATTGAATGGAATGGAGAATCAAATAGAATTGAGTGGAGCAGAAGGGAATGGATAAACAAATGGAATGGCATAGGGAATCAAATGGAGAATAGAAAAAATCGACTAGACTTGAGAATGGAATGAAATGAAGAATAGAATGAAGATTGGAATGTAAAGGAGAATGGAATGGAATGGAGAACGCAATGTCATGGAATGGAAAATGGAATGGAATCAATGGATTAGAGAATTAAATGAAGAAAGGAATGTAATTAGATATAGATTTTAAAAGACTGGAATGCGATGGAGAAAGGAATGTAGGGGGATGGAAAATGGCATGAAATGGAATGAAGAAAAAAATGGAATGCAATGGAGAATAGAATAAAATGGAATGGACTGGAGAATGGAATGCAATGGAATTAAATAAAAAATGGAATGGAATGGAATAGAGATTATAATGAAGAATGGAATGGAATGCAATGGAGAATGGAATGGAAGATAATAGGAAAGGAATGCAATGGATAATGGAATGGAAGATAATAGGAAAGGAATGCAATGGAATGGAGAATATAATTTAATAACGGAGAATGGAATGGAACGGATTGGAATGGAGAATGGAATCTAATTGAGAATGGAATTGAGTAAAGAATAGAATAAAATAAAACGGAAAGACAATAAAATGAAGTTGAGAATAGAATGGAGAATGGGATGGAATGAAATGGAATGGAGTGGAATGCAATGAAGAGCGGAATGGAATGGAATGAATAATAGAATGGAATCAATGGAATGGAGAATAGATTGGACTGGAATGGAGAAAGGAATAGGGTGGAATTGGGATTTGAATGGACTGGAATGGGATGGAGAATGGCAGGAAATGGGGTGCGATAGAAAATGGAATGGAGAGACGAACGGAGTTTTAGAGAGGATGGAATTAAATGGAATGGACTGATTGATGGAATGTAAAGAAATTAAGTGAAATAAACAATGGAATGGATTGGAATAGAGAATGGACTAATGAATGGAATGAGTGGACATAATTCGAGAAATGGATGGAATGCAGAATGCAATGTAATGGAGAATGGAAAGAAGAGGAATGGTATTGAGAATGGAATAAAAGGGAATCAATGACGGAATGGAAGTTTATAAAGGAACTGATGAAATTGAATGGAAATGGAATTTAATGGTTGAAGAATGGAATGGAATAGAGGAGAATAACGAATGGAGTGGACTGGGAAATGCAATAGAAAGGAGAAGGGAATGGAATGGAATAAAAGGGAAGAGCAAGGACAATGAACCGGAATGGAGTATTGAATTAAATTGAGAATTGAATGCAATAGAGAAAGCAATGGAGTGGAATGTTTTGAAGATTGGAATTGAATGGAGAATGAAATGAAAAGGAGAATGGAATAAAATTGAAAATGGAATCGAAATTTTCATGGAATGGAGAATGAAATGGAATGGAAAATGGACTGAATTGGAGAATGAAAGGGAATGGAGAATGGAATGGAGATTAATATGGACTGGAATGGAATGAAGAATGGAATGGATTCTCATGGAATAGAGAATGGAATTGAACTGAATGGAGAAAAGAATGAAATGGAATGGAGAATGGACAGTGGAATGGAATGGAATGAAATCGAAAATGGTGAGTGGAATAGAATGCAATGGGGAATGGAGTGGAAATAAAAGGAGATTGGAATGGAATGGAAAAATATGTAATGGAATAAAATGGATAATAGAACAGAATTGAATAGATCGAACGGAGAATGGAATGGAAGAAAATGAAGAATGTAAGAGAATGGAATGGAGAGTGAAATGTAATTTAAAGGAGAATGGAATGGAATGAAATGGAATTGAATGAGCTGTAATGAAGAATGGAATGGAATGAAATGGAATTGAATGAGCTGTAATGAAGAATGGAATGGAATGGAACGGAATGGAATGGAATGGAATGGAATGGAGAATTGAAAGGAATAAAATGGAATATAATGGAGTGAAGAGTGAAACGTAATGGAATCACATGGAATTCACAGTGGAACGGAATTGCATGGAATGGAATGGAATGGAATGGAAAAGAATAGAATGGAATGTAATGAAGATTGCAATGAAATGGAGATTTGAATTGAATGTAATAAAATGGAGAAAATAATGAAATGGAACTGAATGGATTGGAATGGAAAATAGAATAAAAAGGAATCAAGACTGTAAATGAAGAGAATGGAATGGAGAATGAAATTAAATTGAATGGAGAACGAAATGGAATGGAATGGAGAATATAATGAAAGGGGATGGATGACAATGGAATGAGAACCGAGCGAAATGAAATGGAATGGAGAATGGAATGGAATGGAGAATGGAATATAATGGACAATGAAATAGAATGGACTGGAATGAAGAATGGAATGGAAAGGAGAATAGAATGCAGGTTGGAATGGAATGAAGAAATAAATAGAGAATGAAATGAAATTGATCATGGATAATGAATGAAATGCAGAATACAATGGAATGGAATGGAATAAAGTATGGAAAAGAATGAAATTGAAATTGGAATGAAATGAAATTGGAAAATGGAATGGAATGGAATAGAATGAAAAATGGGTTGTAATGGAATGGAATGAAATGTAGAATGTAGTGGAATGGAGAATAGAATTTAATTTAATGGAACTGCGAGGAAACTTTAATTGAAAGTAGGATGAAGTAAAATGGAATGAAATGAAAAATGAAATGGAATGGAAAATAGAATGCAATTGAAAGTATTGGATAATGGGTTTAAATGGAATGGAATGGAATGGGGAATAGAATTGAATGGAGAATGGAATTGGAATGAACACAACAGAGAAAGGACAGCAAGGAAATGAGGATGGAATAGAATGGCATGGAATGAAAGGTTTAATGAAATGGCAAGGAATGGAGATTGCAATGGAATTGAATGGATTGAAGAATGGAATGGAGAATGGAAAGGAAAGGAATAAAATGGAATGGAATTGAGAATTGAATGGAATGTAATGGAGAATAGAATGTAATGGAGAATAGAATGGAACGGAGACTGTAATATAATGGAACGGAATGTAGGTTGGAATGGAATGGAGAATGAAATAGAACAGAATGGGGATGGAATGGAATGGAATGGAATGGATTGGATCGAATAGAATCCAATGGAATGGATGAATGGAGAGAAGTGGAATGGAATCGAATGAAGTATGGAATGCAATGGAGAATGGGATGAAATGGAATGGAAAATGACATAGAATGGAATGGAGATCAGAATGGAAGGGAACAGAATGGAGAATGGAATGCATTGGAATGCAATGGAAAATTTAATAGAATTGAATGGAATGGAGAATGAAATAGAATTGAGAATAGAATGGAAAAGAATGGAGAAAGAAATGGAATGGAGAATGTAATTAAAAGGAATGGATAATGGAACGGAATCAAGTGGAATGGAGAATGAAATGGAATGAAGAATAGAATAGAAAATTGAATGTAACAGACAATGGAATGGAATGGATAATAGAATGGAATGAAGAAAGGAATAGAATTGAATGAATTGGAGTAAAACGCAATGGGATAGAGCAAAGAATGGAATGGAGAATAAAATGAAATGGAGAATGAAAAGTAGAATGGAATGGAATGGAGAATGCAATGGAATGGAATGAAATGTACATTGGAAAGGACTGGAATGCGGTGTAGAATTGAATGTAATGGGAGGGAGAATGGAATGCAATGGAATGGAGAAAGAATGAAATGGAATACAATGAACTGAAGAATGGAATGGAATAAAATTAAATGAAACAAAAAAAGTAATGTAATGGAATAAATATTAAAATGGAGAATGGAAAGAATGGAATAGAATGAAATTAAATGGAGAATGGAATAAAAAAAGAAGAACGGAATGGTGAATGGAAAGGAAGGTAATGCAATGGAGAATGAGATGGAAGGGAACAAAGAATGGGACAGAAGATGATGGACAAAAGTGGAATGAAATGGAAAATAAAATTTAATGGAATTCAGAACGGAACGCAATGCATAAAAATGGAAAATCAAATGGTTTGGAGAATGGAATTGAGAAAAGACTGGAAGGAAGTGGAACGGAGAATGAAATGATGTTGAAAACGGAATGGAAAATGGAATTGAAAAATAGAATGGAATGAAGAATGGAATGGAGTAAAATGGAATGGAGTGGAAAGGAATGGAGAATGAGATTGAATGGAATGCAATGGAGAATGGAATGGAATGGAATGGGTAATAAAATGGAATCAATGGAATGCAGAGTTGAACGAAATAGAATGGAGAAATAAATGGAACAGAATTGAGATTGTAAAGGACTGGTATGGGATAGAGAATGGAATCGAGAAAGGAATGGAATTGAAGAGAGAATGGAACTTAATGGAATAGACTGGAGAATGGTATGTAATGGAATTAAATGGAATAAACAATAGAATGGAATGAAATCCATAATTTAAAGGAGAATAAAATGGAACATAATGAAATTAAATCGAGAATGGGATGGAGTGAAGAATGGAATGGAAAATAGAATGGAAAGGAGTGGAATGGAATTGAGAATGGAATGAAGAATGGAATGCAAGCTAATGAAGGAACGGATAAAAAGGAATGCAGAATGAAATATAATGGAATGGAAAAGGGAATGGAATGGAGTGGCATAAAGAACAGAATGGAATGGAGAATAGAATGAAATTGAATATGGAATGGAATGGAATGGGATGGAATTGAGAATGAAATGGAATGGAATGGATAATGGAATCAAAATTGTAATAGAATGGAGAAAGAAATAGAATGGAAAATGGAATAGAATCAAGAATGAAATGGAAAATGGAATGATTGGAGAAAGAAACGGAATGGAGAATGGAATGGAATGGAGAATAGAATGGAATTGAATGAATGATGAATGAAATGGAATGGGATAGAAAGGAGAATGGAAGGAAATGGAATGGAAGTTAAAGCAGAATGGAAGGGAATAGAAAGGAGAGGGGAGAGTGGAATGGAAAATGGAGACTGGAATAAAATGAAATGAAATGGAGAATGTAATGGAAAAGAAAAAGAATGGAACAGAACGTAAAAAAGAGCAGAATGGAATGGAACGGAAAAAGAAATGAAATGGAGTAGAAAGAAGAATAGAATAGAAATTAGTAGAGGGGATCTCAAATGGAATTTAATGGAAGAAAGAGTATAAAGGAATGGAAAGGTTAACATAATCTAATTTAAGTGAGACTGGAATGGAATGAAATGGAATCGAATGAAATGTAATGGATACTGGAATAGAATGGAATGGAATGAAAAACTGAATGGAATGAAATGGAATGGAATGGAATGGAGAATGGAATGGAATTGAAATGAACAGAATGCACAGTGGAATGGAATGGAATGGAATGAGATGTAACGGAGAATTGAATGCAATGAAATCAAACAGTATGGACAATGGAATGGAATGGAATGGAGAATGGAATTGAATAGAATGAAATTGAAAACGGAATGGAATGGAGAATGGAATGGAATCAAGAACGAATTGGAATGGAGAATTGAACGGAATAAAACGGAATACAGAATTGAAAGGCATGGAATAGAGAATGGAATGGAATTAATAATGGAACACAATAGAAATGGAATGGGATTAAATGGAGAATAGAATAAAATAGAATGTAACAAAATGGAGAATGGAAAGTGTTGCAATGGAGAATGGAATTATTGCAAGGGAAAGGAGAATGGAATGCAATGGATGCTATGGAATGGAGAATAGAATGGAATAAAATGAAGAATAAAATGGAATGTAACGGAAGAAAGAATAAAATGGAATTGAATGGAGAATGGAATAAAATGGGGAATATAATGGAATGGAACAGAGAATGGAATGCAATGTAGTAGAAAGAGAATGTAATGGAATTCAGAAAGTAAGGAAATGCAGAATGCAATGGAATGGAATTGAGAATAGAATGATATGGAGAATGGAATGGAAAAGAATTGAGAAAGAAACTGAATGGAATTGAATGGAGAATGAAAAGGAAAAATATGGAAAATGGAATGGAATGAAATGCAAAGGAGAATGTAGTGGAATGGAATGGAATAAAATGGAATTTAAAGGAAAGGAATGCATAATGGAATGGAATAGAGAATGGAATGGAAATAAATGAAGAAGAAATGTTAATGTCATTGAATGGAGAATGAGATGGAAGGGGATCGTATGTAAAGGGATGGATAACGTAATTCAAAGAAATGAGGAGGTGAATTGAAAGGAATGGAAAGGAGAATGAAATGGAATTGAATGGAGAACAGTATGGAAAGAAAGGAGAATAGAATGAAAGGAAAAGGAAGAGAACGGAATGAGAATAGAATGGAATGGAGAAAAGAATGGAACAGAAAATGGAATGGAATGGAGAATAGAATGGAATGGAGTGGAATGAAGAATAGAATGGAAAAGAGAATGGAAAGGTGATTAGAATGTAATGAAAAATTAACTGGAAAAAGGAATGAAATTGAGAATGGAAAATGAATGGAATGCAGAGTGCAATGGAATGGAATGGAACAAAATATGGAATAAAATGAAGTTGAATTGAGAATGGAATGGAATGGATTGGAATGAACGACGGAATGGAAGGGAATGGAATGGAATGGGCAATGGGTTGTAGTGGAATAAAATAGAATGGAGAATGGAATGGAATGGAGAATAGAATAGAATGGAATGGAATGGAATGGAGAGAGGATTGTAATTGAAAGGACGACGAAATAAAATGGAATGGAAAGGAAAATGGAATGGAATGTATAATGGGTTGGAACGAATTGGAATGGAGAATGGAGTGGAATGGAAACTGGAAATGGATTGAACACAAAGAGGAACTGCCAGGAATGAAAATGAGGATGGAAAGGAATGGAATGGAAAATGTAATATAATGTAATGGAGTATGCAATGGAATGGAATAAATTGGGAAAGTTAATGGAGAATAGAATGGAGGTTGGAATGGAATGGAATGAAATGAAATGTAATGAATAATGGAATGAAATGCAATAGAGAACAAATAGAAAGGAGACTGTAATGTAATGGAATGGAACGAAGATTGGAATGGAATGGAATGGAATGGAATGCAATGGAATGGAATGGAATGGAATGGAATGGAATGGAATGGAATGGAATGGAATGGAGTGGAATGAAGTGAAAATGGAAAAGCATAAAATTAGACAGAATGCAGAATGGAATGGGCAATGAAATGGAATTAACAAAGGCATGCAATAAAAATGGAATGGAATGGAAAATGGAACGGAATAGAACAGAATGGAATAGAGATCAGGATGGATTAAAGAACGGAATGGTATGCAATTGAAGAAAGAATGCAATGGACTGCAGTGGAATAGAGAATGGACTGGAATGAAAGGAAAAATAGAATGGAACAAAATGGAGAATGTAATGGAATGCTACGGAAATGGAATGTAGAATAAAATGGAGAAAGGAATAAAACGGAATGGAGAATGCAATGTGGAATGGAATAGATTGGAATGGAGAATGAAATGGAATAGAGAATGGAATGCAATGGAGAATTGAATGGAAGTAAATGAAATGGAGAATTGAATGGAATGCAATGGAAATGGAATGGAGAATGGAATAGAAAGGAAGGGAGAATAAAATGGGTTAATGGAATGTAATGTAATGGAGAAGGAAATTGAATGAAATGGAAGAGGATGGAGTGGAAAGGAGAACTGAATGGAATGTAGTGGAAAGCAGAATGCAAAGGAATTGAGGATATAAAGAAAGGCAGAATGGAATGGATCAAAATTGAGAATGGAAACGATGAACTAAATGGAAAAGAATTGAGAAAGGAATTAAATGGAGAATGAAACGGAAAAAATGGGAATTGGAAATGAATGAAATGCAATGGACAATTGAAAGGAATGGAATGGAATGGAATAGAGAAGGGAATGGAATGCAATGGAATGGAAAGGAACAGAGAAGGGTATGGAATGGATTGGAATGGAATGGAATGGAATGCAATGGAATGCAATGGAATGGAATGGAACAGAGAATGGAATGGAAAGGAATGAAGAATGGAGGTGAATATAATGGAATGGAGAATTTTATGGAATGGAATTGAAATGGAATGGAGAATGGAGTGGAATAAAATGGATTTGAGAAATATTTGAAAGTAATGAAGAATGGAATTGAATGAAATGGAATGCAGAATGAAATGGAATTGAAAGGAGAACAGAATGGAATGAAATGGAGAACAGAATGAATGAGAAAAAACAGAATGAATGAGAAAGGAAAAGAATGAAAATAGGAATGGAATGGAGAATGAAATTGAGTGGAGAATAGAATGCAATGGTGTGGAATGAAGAATATAATGGAAAGAAGAATGGAATGGAGATTGGAATGGAATAGATAATTAAATAGAGAATGGAATGAAATTGAGAACGGAAAAAACTGGAATGGAGATTGCAATTAAATGGAAAGGGCCAAAGAATGAAATAGACTGTAATTGAATGGAGAATGGAATGGAATGCAATGAACAATGGACTGGAATGGAATTGAAGATGCAATAGAATGGAGAATTTAATTGAAATAAATGGAATGCAGAGAGGACTGAAATTGAAAGGAGGATGAAATAAAATAGAATGGAATTGAAAATACAAAGGAATGGATTGTATTATGGGTAGGAATGGGATGAAATGCGGAAGTGAATGGAATGGAAAATGGAATTGGATTAAACACAACGGAGGAAGGATATGGAATGGAAAGGAAAATGGAATGGAGAATGCAATGGAATGGAGTGGATTGGAGAATGTAATGGACAATAGAATGGAGAATGGAATGGAATGGAATAAAGAATAAAATGGAATTAAGTTGAATGGAGAATGAAATGGAATGGAATGAAGTTGGGAATAGAATGGAATGGAGAATGGAATGATATGGAGAATGTAATGGAAAGGAGCACAGAATGGCAAAAGGAATTGATAACAAAATAGAATAAATAAAGGAATGGAAGAGAATAAAGAAATGGACGGATTATAGTGGAACAGAGAATATAATTGAATTAACTAAAATGGAAAATGGAATGGAAAAGAGAATGGATTTGAGAATGGAATGAAATGAAGAACAGAATGTAATGAAGAACAGAATGGAATGAAATAGAAAATGAAATGGAATGGAGAATGAAATGGAATGGGAAATTTAATGGAATTAAGAATGGAATAATAATGGAATGGAATGGAGAGTAAAATGGAATGGAAAATGGAATGCAATGAGGAATGGTATAGAATGGAATTGAATGGAGAATGCAATGGAATAGAGAATGGAATGAAATGGAATGTACTGGAGAAAGCAGAGTGGAATGCAATAGAATGGAAAGGAGAATGGAATTAAAAGGAAAGCATAAAGGAATGGAATGAAATAAAGAAGAGAATTGACTTAAATGGAAAGAAATGGAACAAATTTAAATGAAGAAGGGCATAGAATCGAATAAATGGAATTGAGAATGATATGGAATGGAAGAAAGAATATAATGAAATGGTAAAGAAAATTGAAGGAAAGAGAATTGAAAAGAAAATGGAATGGAATGAAATGGGATTGAGTGGAATGCAATGGAAAGGAACACAGAATGAAATGGGATGGAATGGAGGATAAAATGGAAAGAAGAAAAATTGAACAGAATGAAGAATGAAATGGAATAAAACAAAATGGAACGGTGAAGAGAATGGAGTGGAATCAAATGGACTATAGGATTGAATTGAATGGAATGGAGAACGGGATCGAATAAAATTAATTTAAAAATTGAATGGAATGTAGAATGTAATGGAATGGAATGGAGAGTGGAATAAAATGGAATGGAATGGAATGGAAAGTAACAGAGAATGTAATGAAATGGAATGGGATGCAGAATGGAATGAAATGGAATGGAGAATGGAATCAAATGTAATGGAGAATAGAATGCAATGGAACGATATGAAGAATGGAGTGGAATGGAATGGAATGGAAAGGAGGGTGTAATGGAAAGGAATGAAGAATGGGGTGGAATGGAATGTAAAGTAATGTAAAATGTAATGAAATTGCATGGGATAAAGAATGGAATGTAATGGAACGGAGAAGGGAACAGAAGGGAATAAAATGGAAAATAAAATGGAATAAGATAAAGAATGGAATTGAATGGAATGGAATGGAAAATGGAATGGAATGAATGGAAAGGAAAGGAATGGAATGGAATGGAATGGAATGGAACGGAATGGAATGGAACAGAATGGGTCAGAATGAATGGGAATGGAATGGAATGGAATGGAATGGAATGGAATGGAATGGAATGGAATAGAATGGAGAATGGAATGAAATGCAATGGAATGTATAATGGAATGGAATGGCATCACTAATACAAATGAATAAAATAGGAAATGGAGTGGAATGGAGAATGGAAACTAATGGACTGCACTGAAAAAATGGAATTAAATGGAATGGAATGCAGAATGGAATTCAATGGAATAGAGAATGGAATGGATTATAGTATGCAATGGTATGGAGAATGGAATGGAATGGAATGTAGAAAGGAATGAAATGGATAATACAACAGAATAGAATGGAGAATTGAGTGGAATGGAATGGAGAATGGAATGTAATGGAAATGTACTTTAATGGAATGAAGAATGGAATAGAAAGAGGAATGGAATAGAAAGAGGAATGGAATGACGAATGTGAGGGAAGGAAATGAATGGGGAATGAAATGGAGAATGGAATGGAATGGAGAACAGAACGGAATGGAATGATGAATGACATGGAATGGAATTAGAATGGAATTGATTGGAGTGAAGAATGCAATGGAATGGAAAGTAATTGAAAATTGAATGCAATGGAGAATGAAATAGAATGCACAATGGAATCAAATGGACAATTGGATGCAACAGAAATGGAGTGGAATGGAGAAAGCAATGGAAAAGAATGGAAGGAATGGAATGAAGAAAGAAATGAATGGAATGGAATGGAAGGGAGAATGCAATGGAATGAATTTGAATAGAGAGTGGACTGGAATGAAATGGAGGGTAAAAGGAACAAACTGGAGAATGGAATGGAATGCAATAGAAATAGGATGTAGAATGGAATGAAGGGTGCAAAGTAATCCAATGGAAAATGCAGTAGGGAATGGAATGGATTGGAGAAGGAAATGTAATGGTTTGGAATAGAGAATGGAATGGAATGGAGAATTGAATGGAATTGAATGAAACGGAGAATGGAATGGAATGCAATTAAAATGGAATGGAGAATGGAAAAGAATGGAATGGAGATCGAAAAGGGGAATGGAATGAAGAAGGAAATCTAAAGGAATGCAATGAAGAATTGAATGGAATTGAATGAATTGGAGAATGGAATGGAGAATGGAATGGAATAAAGATTGCAATGGACTTAAATAAAGAATGGAGTGAAAGATGGAATGGAATGGAGGATTTAATGGAATAAAGTGGGATTGAAAATAAAATGGAACAGAGAATGGAATGGAATGCAAAAAAATATAGAAGGAAATGTAAGGGAAATGAGAATGGAAAGAAATGGTAAAGGGAAATGAGAATGGAATGGAATGGAATGGAGAATGAATGAAGAATGAAATGGCATATGGAACGAAATGGAGAAGGGAATGGAAAATTGAAATGAAGGATGGAAAGGACAGAAAAATGAAATGGAAGGGATACTGGAATGGAATGGGATTGGTAACGAAGTGGTGTAAAGAATGGAAGGGAAACAAGAATGGAATAAATTGGAATAAAATGAAATGAAATGAAATGGAGAATGGAATGTAAAGGAATGAAAAATAGTATGGAAGGGAAAGCAGAATAGAATGGAATGGAATGGAATGGAGAACGGAATGGGATGGAATAGAGAAGAAAATAGAAAGGATTGAAGAAAGGATTGGAATGGAATGGAGAATGAAATGGAATGGAAAGGAATGCAGAAAAAAATGGAGTGGAGAATAAGATGGAAAGGAATGGAATAGATAATGGAATGGAATGGAATGGAATGGAATGGAAGTGAGAATTGAATGGAATAAAAAATGGAATTGAATTAAATAAAGAAAAAAATGGAGAATGGAATGTAATGGAAATGAATGGAGAATAGAATGAAATCTAATGGAGGAAAGGATGAAATGAAATGAATAATGGAATTTAAAGTAATCGAGAACAGAATGGAATGGAGTGGAATAAAGAATGGAATAGAATAAAGAAAGGAATGGGATGGAATGGAACATGAAATTGAGTGGAGAAGAGAATGAGGAATGGAATGTAAGGGAGAATGGAATCAAATAGAGGATGGAGAATGAAATTTAATGGAAAATGGAATGGACACGACAATGAAATGGAAAATGGAATGGATTGGAGAATGAAATGGAATGTAGAATGGAATGGAATGCAGAGATTTATGGAAAGGAATGGGATGTAATGGAACTGAAGACAGAAATCAATGGAAAGAAGAAGAGAAAGTGGAATGAAATGGTATGAAGAAGGGAGAGTGGAATGAAAAGGAATGGAATGGAATAGAGAATAAAATGGAAAGAAAAGGAGAATGGAATGGAATAAATAATAGAATGGAATGGAAAGAAAAATATGCAATAGGAAGGTTGGAGAATGGAATAGAATAGATACATTGAATGGAAAATTGAATGGAACGGAATTGAATGAAGAATGTAATGGAATGGAATAGGGAATGGAAGGGAATTTATTGTTGAATAGAAAGGAATGGATTGGAAATGAATGAAATGGAATAAAGAATGGAATGATTGGAAAGGAATGGAGAATTGAATGGAATGAAATTGAATATAGTGGTGTGGAGAATGGATTGGAAGGAAATCAAAGGGTATGGACAATGGAATGGAATGGCATAGAGTGAAATTGATAATGAAATGGAACAGAAAATGAAATGGAAATATTAGTGGAATGGAGAATATTTGAATGTAATGGAATAGAGAATAAAATGGAAAAATAAAGGAAGGCAATGAAAAAGGAATGTAGGAAAAATGGAGAATGGAATTGAATAGATTGGAATGAAACGGAGAATGGAATAGAATGTAAATGAGAATGGAATGAAATGGGGAATGCAATGGAAAAGAATTGAGAAAGGAATTGATTCCAATTGAATGGAGAATTAAAGAGAAAGGAATGGGGAAAGGAAATGAATAAAATGCAATTGAGAAATAAAATGGAATGTAATTGAATGGAGAATGTAATGAAATGGAATGGAATGGAATGGAATGGAAAATTGAATGGAAAGGAATAGAGAATGGAATTGAATGTAATGGAATGGAGAATGAAATAGAATGGAGTGGCATGTAATGGAATGAAACAGAAAGTAGAATGGAATGGAATGGAGAAGGGAATGGAATGGAGAAAGGAATGGAATGGAATAAAATGCAATGGAATGAAATGGAATAGAATAAAGAATGGAATGAAATAGAATGGGAAAAAGATACAATGGAATGGAATGGAGAATGGAATAGAATCGAATAGGTTGAATGGAGAATGCAGTGGAATGGAATGAAGAATGGAATGGAATGGAATGGAGAATGGAAAGGAATTTAATGTTGAATGGAATGGAACCAAAGGGAATCGAATGAAATGGATTGCAGGATAGAATGGAATGAAATGGAAGGTAATGCAGTGGAGAATGAAATGAATTGGAATATAACAGAACGCACAATTGACTGGAATGGTACTGAGCATGGAATGCAATTTAATTGAATGGTACGGACAATGGAATAGAATGGAATGGAGAATGAAATTTAATAGAAAGGAACTAAAAACTGAATGAAATGGAGAATGGGATGAAATCAAAAATGGAATGGAATAGAGAATGGATCTTAATGGAATGAAATAGAGAAGGGAATGGAGTGGATAATGGAATGCAAAGGAAATGGAATGTAACAAAATGCAGATTGGAAGGGAATGGAGAAAGAAATGGAAAGCAATGGAGAATGGAATGCTTTCAATGGAGAGGAATGGAAAGGAGAATGTAATGTAATGTAACGGAATATGGAATGGAATGGATTGGAGAATTGAATGGAGTGTAGCGGAATGGAATGGAATGGAATGGAATACAATCGAAAAGAGAATGGAATTGAACGGGTCGGATAATGGAATGCAGTGTAATGGAATGGAGAATGGAATGAAATATAGAATGGAATGGAATAAAAGTGATAATGGAAGGAAATGGAGAATGGAACGGGAAATATTAAGAAAGGAATTAAGGGGAATTGAATGGAGTATGAAACGGAAAGGAATGGGGAATGGAATTGAATGAAATGCAATGGAGAAAAAAGTGGAATGGAATTGAATGACATAGAATGGAAGTGAGTGAAATGGAATGGAGACGGGAATGAAATGGAATTGAATGGAGAATGGAATGGAAATAATTAAGAATGGAATTGAATGAAATGGAGTGAATAATGAAACGGAATTGAAAGGAGAATGGAATGGAAAGGAATGACATGGAATGGAATGAAAAGGAATGGAATAGAATGGAATGGAATGGAGAATAGAATGGAATCGAATTAAATGTAATGAATAATGGAATAAAATCTAATGGAAAATCAGAAGGAATGGAGAGTTGAATGGAATGAAACGGAATAAAGCATGGAATCAAATGAAATTGAATGAAAGATATAATGGAATTGAAAGGAATGAATAATGGATTGGAATTGAAGGGAGAATTAAATAGAAAGGAGAATGGAATTGAAAGGAAAATGGAATGTTAAATAGAATGGAATTGAATGGAATGTAGAACAAAATAGAATATAGAAAGGAATGGAAATTAATGGAGAATGGAATGGAATGGAATGAAAAGGAGAATGGAGAATGCAATAAAATTTAGAATGGAATAGAATGACATGGAATGGAGTGAAATATAATAGTATAGAATGAAGAATAGAATAGAGAATGGAATGGAATATTGAAAGGAATGGATAAAGGAAAGCAATGGAATGCAGAAAAAAATAAATTCAATGGAACGGAATGCAATGGAGAATGGAATTGATTACAATGGAGATTGGAAAGGACAAGAATGGGATGGAGAATGGAACGGAATGGCATGGACAGGAGAATAAAATGTAAAGGAATTAAATGAAAAGAAGAATGGAATGGAATGCAATGAAAATTGAATGGAATTTAAAAGAACGGAATTAAATGGAGAGTGGAATGCAATGGAACAAAGAATGGAATGCAACGGAATGGAGAATGGAAGGGGAGCCAATGCAGAAAAGAATTGAATGGAATGGAAAGTGGAATTTAGTGGAATGGGGAACAGAATGGATTGGAGTGGAATGGAGAATACAATGGAATGGAGAACATAATGGAATGGTGAATGGAATGGAATGGAATGGAGAATAAAGTGGAATAGAGAATGCATATGCAGAATGAAATGGGATGGAATGGAGAATAGCATCGAATGAAATGGAATAAAGAGTGGAAGAGGGTGGAATGGCTTGAGGAATGGAATTAAATAGAATGGAATGAAGAATGGAATGGGATCGAGAATGGAATGTAATCCAGAATGAAATGGAATCTGGAATGGAATGGAAAATGATATGGAATGGAGAATGAAATTAAATGGAGAATTTAATGGAAAATAGAATGAAATGAAAAATAATTTTGAACGGGAAATGAAATGGAATAAAGAATTTTATGGAAAGGAATTCAATAGTGAATGGAATGGAATGGGATGGAAAGGAGAATAGAATGGAATGGCATGGATAATGAAATGGAATGGAGTGGAAATAAGAATTGAATGAAATTGAATAAAGAATGGAGTGGACAGGAGAATGGAAAGAAATGGATTGGAGAATGGAATGGAATGTAGTGGAAAGGATAACGGAATGGAATGAAGAAGGGGATGAAATGGAGAATGGAATGGAATAGAAGTGAGAATTGAATGATATCGAGAACCGATGGAAAGCAATTTAGAAAGAAATTGAATGGAATTGCATGGAGAATGAAACAGAAAAGACGTGTGAATGGAATTGAATGAAATGCAATGGAGAATAAAATGGAATTAAATGGAATGGAAAATGGAATAGAATGGAATGGAGAATGGAATGGAATGTAGAATGGAATAGAATGAAATGGAGAATGGAATTGAATGTAGTGGAATGGAGAATGGAATAGAATGGAATGGAAAGAATGGAATTAAATGGAATGGAAGAGAAAGGAATAGAATGGAATGGAGTGGAAAGCATGGAAATGGAATGGAGAATGTAATGAAGTGAAGTGAAATAGAGAATTGAATTGAATGGAATGCAGAATGGAATGGGATAGAAAATAATAAAATGGAATGGAGAAAGAAGATGAATGGAGAATGGAATGGAAGCCATAGGAATGGACAGTGGAAAACATTGGAGAATGGAATGGAAATTGGAGGAGAATGGAGAATGGAATGGTATGGAGAATGGAATAGAAGAAATAAGGGGGAGCCATATAACGGATTGGAAGAAATAATGGAATGGACAATGGAATGGAATGGAAATGGTATGTAGACTGGAATGAAATGGAGAGTGTAATAAAGAAGAATGGAGAATGGAATGGAATCAATGCAATGGAAAATCAGTTGGAAGCTAATAAAAAAAGGAATGTATTGGAATGGAGAGTAGAATTTCATTGAAATGGAAAGTGGAATAGAATGGAGTAAAATGGAGAAAGGAATGGAGTGCAATGGAAAGGAGAATGTATGGAATGGAGATTGTAATAGAGAGTGTAATAGAATGGGATGAAATGGAATGGAAAGGAATGGAACAGAATGGATTGGAATGGAATGGAGAATGGAATGGAATGAAATGAAATACAGAATTAAATGGAATGGAATGCAATCAAGAATGGAATGGAATGAAATGGAATGGAATTTAATGGAATGGAATGGAATGGAATGGAATGGAATGGAATGGAATGGAATAGAATAGACTGGAATAGAATGGAATAGAGAATCAAGTGGAATGAGAATCGAATGGATTGGAGAAAGGAAAGAAACGTAATGGAAAGGAGAATGGAAGGGAATAGAAATTAATTGAGAACGGAATTGAATGCAATAGAGAAGGGAATTGTTTGGGGAATAAACGGAATGGAGAATTGAATGGCATGGAAAATGGAATGAAATGGAGAATGGAATAGAATGAATTGGAATATAGAATACAAAATAAAATACAATAGAAGGAAATAAAGAATGCAAAAGAATGGAATGAACAATGGAATTGAATGGAATGGAATGAAAAATTCAGTGGAGAACAAAAAGGAGGATGGAATGGGGTATAAAATGGAATGCAATGGACGATGGAATGGAATGCGTTCAAATAAAGAATGGAATGGAATGAAGTGGATTGGAGAATAGAATGTAATAGAATGGAATGGAATGAATAATGGAATAAAATGAAATTGAGAATGGAATGGGGAATGGAATGGAGAATTGAATGGAGAATAGAGTGGAGTGGAATGGGGAATGGAATGAAATGGAATGGAATGAAGAATCGGACGGAATCTAATTGAATGGAGAATGAAATCAATGGAGAAAGGAATTGAGAATGTAAGAAAATAGAGAATGAATGGAATCGAATGGAGAATCGAATGAAATGGAGAGTGGAATAGAATGAATTGGAATAAAGCATGAAATGAAATAAAATTGAACGAAGAATGGAATGGAATGAAATGAATAATGGAATGGAATGGAATGGAAGGAAGAAAGAAACAGAGGGGAGAATGGAATGGAATGGAGAATGGAATATTAAATTGAATGAAACTGAACGGAAAGGAGAAAGAAATAGAACATAGCATGGATTGGAAATCAATGGAGAATAGAATGGAATGAAGAATGGAATAGAATGGAAAGGAGAATGGAATGGAATGGAGAATGTAATAAAATGGAGAATGGAATAGAATGATATGGAATGGAATGAAACATAATAGAATAGAATGGAGAATGCAATGAAATGGAGAAAGGAATGAATATTTGAATGGAATGGAGAATGGAAAGCAACGGAAAGGATACTTGTATAGAATCAATGGAAAGAAGAATGGAATGGAATAAAATGGAGGATGGATTGGATTAGAAAGGAGACTGGAAAGGAAAAGAATGGAAGGGAGAAAGCAAAGGAATGGAATCATATGGATTGGAGAACGGAAAGTAATGGAATTAAATGAAATGAAAAATTGGATGGAATGGGGAATGGAATGAAATTTAATGTAATGGAATTAAACGGATAATGGAATGCAAAGGAATGGAGAATTAAATGGAATGGAATGGAATGGGAGCTAATGCAGAAAAGAATAGAATGGAATGGGAAATGGAATTCAGTGGAATGGAGAACGGAATGGAGTGGACTGAAATCGAGAATTAAATGGAATGGAGAAAGCAATGGAATAGTGAATGGAACACAGTTGAACGGAATGGAATGGAATGGAATGAAATGGAATGGCATGGAATGGGAAGAAATGGAATGGAATGGGAAGGAATGGAATGGAGAATGGAGTGGAATGGAGAATGCATATGCAGAAAGAAATGGAATGGAATGGAATGTAGCATTGAATGAAATGGAATAGAGTGGAAGACAGTGGAATGGAATGAGGAATGAAATTGAAAAGAATGGAAAGAAGAATGGAATGGAATTGACAATCGATTGGAATGCAGAATGAAATGGAATCTGGAATGGAATGGAGAATGATATGGAATGGAAAATGGAATGGAATGGAAAATGGAATGGAATTGAAAATGAAATTGAACTGAAAATGAAATGGAATGGAGAATTGAAAGGAATGGAATGAAACTGAATGACGAATGAAATGGAATGGATTGGAGAATTGGGTATGAATGGAATAGAAGGGAAAATGGAGAGTGGAATGGAAGTGAATGGAATAGAGAATGGATTGGGAAGAAAAGTAGAATGAAATGGAATGGAATAAAGAACATAATGGAATAGAGGAAAATAATGGAATGGAATGGGGAATGGAATACAATAGATTAGGTGGAACGCAGAGTGAAATGGAATGGAATGAAGAATGTAATTTAATGGAATGGAGAATGCATGGGAAAGGTATAGAATTAAATGGAATGGAATAGATTTGAATGAAATTGAATGGAGAATGGAATGGAATGCAATGGAATGGAATGGGGAAAGGAATGGAATGGAATCGAACAAAATGCAGGATGGACTGGAAGGAAATGGTGTGAAACAGAGAATGGGATGGAATCAAATTGAATGGTACAGAGAATGAAATGGAATGGAATACAGAATGGAATAGAATATAATGAAATTGAAAATGAAAAGGAAAAGAGAAAGGAATGGAAGAGATAATGGAATGGAATGGAATGGAATGGAATGGATAACGGAATTGGGAATGGAATCAAATAGAGAAAAGAATGGAATAGATAATGGAATGCAAAGGAAATGAAATGAAATGGAGAATGGAATGGAAAACAATGGAAAAGAAAAGAGAATAAAATGGAATGCAATTGAGAATGGAATTGAATGGAATGGAATGGAGAATCAAATGGAAATGAATGGAGAATGGAACTGAATGAAATGGAAAGTAGAATGAAATAGAATGTTATGGAATGAAGGATGCAAAGGAATGGGATAAAGAATTGAATGGAATGGAATAAAGAATGGAATGAAATAAAATAAAAAAGGAGTGGAATGGAATGGAATGGACATTTGAACATAATCGAATAGATGGAGAGGGGAATGGAATGGAATGAAATGAAGAATGTAATGGAATGGAATGGAGAATGGAATGGAATGGAAATGGAATGGAATGAAGGATACAATGCAATGGAATGGAAAGGAGTGGAGAATGGAAGTGAAGAAAATCGAAGAGAACACAGAATGGAATGGAAGAAAATGGAGTGGATAGGAGAATGGAATGTAATGGAATCGAAAGGCATGGAGAATGGAATGGAAGGAAATAGAGAATGGAATGGAATAGAATGAAATTGAAACTGGAATGGAATGGTTAATGGAATGGAATGGAGAATGGATTGAGATGGAGAATGGAATAGAATGGAATAAAGAATTGAGTGGAATTGACAATGGAATGCAAAGAAAATAGAATCGAATGGAATGGATAATGGAATGGAATGAAATGGAATGAAATAAAGAGTGAAACAGAATGCAATGGAGAATGGTATGGAATGGAATGAATAGGAATGAAAAAAATGGAAAGGAAAATGGATTAGTATGGAATGAAGCTGAGAATGGACTTAAATTGATTGTAGAACAGAACGGAATTGATGGAGAATGGAACTGAGTGGAAAGTACTGAAGAATGAAATGGAAGAGAATGGAGAATGGAATTGAATGAAATGGAAAGCAGAATCAAATGGAATGGGATGAAATGAAGGATGCAATGAAATGGAATAAAGAAATGAATGAAATGCAGTGGGGAATGAAATGGAATGGAAAGGAGAATGGAGAGGAATCGAATCGAATGATACAGAGAATGCAATGGAATGGAATACAGAATGGAATGGAATAGACTGAAATTTAAAAAGAAATGGAAACGAGAATGGAATGGAATGGGTAATGGAATGGAATGGTGAATGGAGTGGAATATAATAGAGAATGGAATGGAATAGATAATGGAATGCAAAGGAATAGAAATAAAATGGAGAATGGAATGGAATGGAATGAAATGGAATAATAAACGGAATGGAATGCAATTGAGAATGGAACGAAATGGAGAAAGAAATGGAATGGAATGGAGAATCGAATTGAATGGAATGGAATGGAGAATGAAATAAAAGTGAATGGAGAATGGAATTAAATGAAATGGAAAGTACAATGAGAACGAATGGTATGGAATGAAGAATACAGTGGAATGGAATGGAAAAGGGAACAGAATGGAACAAAGAATAGAATTAAATCTAATGAAAAATGAATGGAATAAAGTGGAATGGAGAATCGAATAGAATTGAATAGATGGGACAGAGAGGGGAAGGGAATGGAATGAAAAAAGTAATTTAATGGAATGGAGAATGGAATGGAATGCAATGGCGTCCAAAATGGGATGGAATGAAAAGAAATCGAATGAAATGGAATGGAGAATTTAATACAATGACCTAGAGTTAAGAAATGAATCTACTGGAATGGAATGGAGTGGAGAATGGAAGTGAAGGAAATGGAATGGAACTCAAAATGGAATGGAAGAAAGTGGAGTGGAGTGGAGAATGGAATGTAATCGAATGGCACAGAGAATGGAATGGAATGGGACAGAGAACAGAATGGAATAGAATGGAATTGAAAATAAAATGGATTATGAATGGAATGAAATCGAGAATGAAATGGAATGGAGAATAGAATGGAATGGTATGGAATAGAGAATTGAGAAGAAAGGACAATGGAATGCAAATGAAATGTAATGGAATGGAATAGAATGGAAAGAAATGGATTAAGGAATGAAACAGAATTATATGGAGAATGGAATGGAATGGAATTGGCATTGGAAAGGAATGGGATGGAGAATGGAATGGAAACAAGAATCGGCTTAAATGGAATGTACAGTGGAATGGAGAATGGAAGAGAATGTAATGGAATGAAGAATGAGATGGAAATGAATAAAGAATGGAATTGAATGAAAGGGAAAACATGATCAAATAGAATGGTATAGAGTGAAGAATGCAGTGGAATAGAATGGAGAATAGAATTGAATGTAAAGGGGAATGGAATGGAATGAAGCAAAGAACAGAATGGAATCACATCAGATGGCACAGAGAATGGAAATAAAATGATATAGACAATGCAACGGAATAGAATGGAATTGAAAATCGCAAGGAATGGTTCATGGAATGGAATTGAGAATGAAATTGAAAGGAGGATAGAATAGAATGGAATAGAGAATGGAGCAGAAAATACAATGGAATGCAAAGTGAATGGAATGGAATAAAATGGAGAAAGGAATTGAATGGAATGGAATGGAATAAAGAATGAAACAGAATGTAATGGAGAATGTAATGGAGTGCAGTGAAATGGGGAATGGAAAGGAATGGGATGGAGAATGGAATGAACTGGAATGGAATCGAGAATAGACTTAAATGGAATGTAGAATGGAATGGAATAGAATAGAGAATGAAATTGAGTGGAATGAAATGGAGAATTATATGGAAATGAATGGAAAATGCAATTGAATGAAATGGAAACAGAATTAAATGGAATGTTGTGGAATGAACAATGCAATGGAATGGAATGGAGAAAGGAATGGAAAAAAAGGAAGCATTTAATGGAATGTAACAAAGGATGGAATGGAAAAAGGAATAGAATGGAACAGAATGAAATCGAATAAAGAATGAAAGAGAACCAAATAAATGAAACAGAGAGTTGAATGTAGTGGAATGGATAATTGAATGAAATGGAGCATGGAATGGAATGAAATGGAATCTAAGGAAATGGGATGCACAATGAAATGAATGGGAAGGAATCAATGGAGATTGCTGTGGAATGTAATCGAAGGGAATGGAGTGGACCATAGAAAGAAATTAATTCGAAAAGAACGCAGAAAGGAATGGAATGGAATGGAATGGAACAGAGAATGAAAATCTACAATATCGAATAGAGCGTAGAATGGAATGGCATGAAATGGAGAATAGAATCTAATAGAATGGAATTGAAAATATTATGGAATGGAGAACGGAATGGAATTGAATGGAGAATGAAATGGAAAGAAGAATACAATGGAATGGAAAATTGAATGCAATATAAATGGAATAAAATGGAGAATGGAAAGGAATGCAAAATGGAATGGGGAATGGAATGGAATAAAATGGAAAATGGAAAGAAATGGAAAGGAATGGAAAATGGAATGGAATAGACAATCGAATGCAATGCAGATGGAATGAAATGGAATGGATAATGAAACCAAATACAATAGAATGTAATGGAGGATGGAATGGAATGGAAAAGAATGGAGAATGGAATAGAATGAAATGGAACAAAGAATGGAAGGTAATAAAACACAGGATGAAATAAAATGCAATAAAATGGAGAATGGAAACTATAATATAATGCAATGGAAATGAAATGTGATGGAATGGAATGGAGAATGGAAAGAAATAGAATATAATGTAATGGAATGAAATGGGGAATGAAATGGAATAAAATGGAAAATGAAATAAAATAGAATGCAATGGAGAACAGAATGGAATGGCCAGTGGAATGCAATGCAAATGGAATGGAATGGAATGGAATGGAATTGAGAATGGAATCAAACAGAATGGAATGGAAAGGAGAAGGGAACGGAATGCAATAAAGAATGGAATGGAATAAAATGAAAAATGTAAACAACTGGAATGGAATGTAGAATCAAATAGAATGGACAATGGAATGCAATAGAAATGGAATGGAATGGAATTCAATGGAATGAAGAATGGAATGGAATGGAAAGGGATGGAACAAAGAATAAGCTTGAATAAAATGGAGAATGAAATGAAATGGAATGGAATGGAGAATGCAATGTAATAGAATTGAGAATGGGATGGATTGGAATGGAAAAGGGAATGAAATGTAATGGACAATAGAATAAAATGGAAATGGAATGGAATAGAATGGAATGGAGAATGGAAAGGAATAGAATGGAGTGGAATACAGAATGGAATGGAATGGAATAGAGAATGGAATGGAATAAAACGGAAAATGGAATCAAATGGAATGGAACATAGAATGGAATGGAATGAACAATGGAATGCAATAGAAATGGAATGGAATAGAATGCAACTGAGGATGGAATAGAATGGAATGAAATGGGGAATAAATGAAATGGAATGGAATGGAATCAAATGGAACAGAAAATAGCCTGGGATAAAATTGATGATAGAATGAAATGGAAGAAAATAGAGAATGGAATGAGGAATGGAATGCAAAGTAAATAAAGTGGAATGGAATGGAGAATGGAAAGGAATAGAATGGAATGAAATGCAGAATGGAATGGAATGAAATAGAATAGATGGAATAAAATGGAAAATTGAATAAAGTGGAATGAAAAGGAGAATTAAATGGAATGGAAAATGGAATGCAACGGAAATGGAATGTACTGGAATTGAGAATGGAATGCAATAGAAGGGAATGGAATGAAGAATAGAATACAATAAAATGGGGAATAAAATAAAAAGGAATGTAACGAATAATAAATTTGAATAAAATGGAGGATGGAATGGAATGGAATGGAGAATGGAATGGAATGGAATTGAGAATGGAATGGAATGGAATGGAATGAAAAGGAGAATGAAATGGAATGGGCAGTGGAATACAATAGAAATGGAATGGAATGGAATAAAATGAAGAATGGAAAGGTATAGAATAGAATGGAATGCAGAATGACATGTAATGGAATGGAATAAAATGGAAAACTCAATGAAATGGAAGGGAAGGTAGAATGGAATGGAAAATGGAATGCAATAGAAATTGAATGGAATTAAATGGAGAATGGAATGGAATAAAATGAAACAGAATTGAGAATGGAATGGAAAATGGAATGGAATGAAATGAAATGAAGACTTGCCTAAAATAGACGATGTAATGTAAAGGAATGGAATGGAGAATGCAATACGATGGAATTGGGAATTGAATGTAATGGAATGAAACAAAAAATAGACCGGAATAGAATTGAGGAAGAAATAAAATGGAGAATGGAATGGAATGGAATGGAATGTTACAGAGAAAGGAATAAAATGGAATGGAGAATGAAATGTAAAAATAATGAATAGAATGTAGAATGGAATAAAGAATGGAATGGAATTGAAATGGTAAGGAATAAAAAACGGAATGAAATGGTATGGAATGGAGAATGGAGTGGAATGGAATAGAATGGAGAATGTAATGGAATGAAGAATGAGACGGAATGGAATGAAAAGGAATGGAAAATGGAATGGAATGGAGAATAAAATGGACTTAAATGCAATGGAATGCAGAAATGAATGGAATTGAATGGAATAACGAGAAAAATGGAATGGACTGCAATTGAGACTGTAATGAAGAATGGAACACTATTGAATGGAGAAAGGAATGGAATTGAATGAATAATCAAATTGAATGGAAATGAGAATTGAATGGAATAAATAAAGAAAAAAGTTGGAACAGAATAAAGAATGGAATGGAATGTAATGGAATGAAATGGAATGGAGAATGGAATTGAATGCAAAAGAGGAAACAATTGATCCAAGATTGGAATGGAATGCAATGGAATGAAATTGGGAATAAAATAGAATGGAATGAAGAATGGAAAGGGAGGGGGTGGAGAATGTAATTGAATGGAGAATTGAATGGAACAGAATGGAGAATGGAATTGAACAGATAATGGAATGGAGAATGGAATGGAATGGAAAGAATGGAGAATACAATGGAATGTAATGGACAAAGGAATTGAATGGAACGGAGAAAGAAATGGAATCGAATGGAGAAGGCAGTGGACAAAGGAATGGAATGGAATTGAGAACAAAATGGAATGGAATTAAATGCAGAATGGAATTAAAAGGAGAAAATAATGAAATGGAGAACAGAATGGAAGGGAGAATGGAATGGAAATGAATAGAATGGAATGAAATGGCATTGAGAATGGAATGAAAGGGAATGAAGAATGGAATGGAATGTAATTGAGAATGGAATGAAAGGGAATGAAGAATGAAATGGAATGAAGAATGGAATGGAAATGAATAGAATGGAATGAAGAGTTGAAGGGAATGGAGAACGAAATGGAGAATTGAATGTAATGGAATGCAATGGAATGGAATAGCAAATAGAATGAAATGGAATGAAAAATATAATGGAATGCAATGGAATGATGATTGGGATGCAAATGAAAGGAATGGAATGGAGAATGTAATGTAATATAATGGAGAAACAAATAAAATGGAAAATACAATGGAGAATGGAACGCAGATTGGAAAGGAATGGAATGAACTGGGAAAGGAATGCAGTGGAATAGAATGAAGATGGCAATAAATGAAATGGAGAATGGAATGGATGGGAATGAAGGCGGGAATGGAATGGAATAGGGAATGGAATTTAATGCAGTGGAGAATGGAATGGAAGAGAGTGGAATGGAGAATGGAATGGACAGTGGAGTACAACAGGGAATTGAATGAAAAATAGAATGGAATGGTGAACATGAAGGAATGGAGAATGAAACGGATTAAAAATGTTATGTAGAGTGGAATGGAATGGACGTTAAATTGTAGTGAAATGGAATGGAGAATGGAACAAAATGGAATGGAAGGAAGAATGGAATGGAACCGAATGGCAGAAAGAATGGAATGAAATTAAGAATGAAATAAAAAATAAAATAGAATGGAGAAATAAATGGAAAAAGGATGGAATGGAAAATGGTATGGAATGGAGACTGCAGGGTGAAATAGAATGGAATAGAATGGAAAATCAAAGGAAAAATGGAAAATGAAATGAATGGAACAAAGAATGGAACAAAATGGAAAGAGGAATGGAATGGAATGGAATGGAATGGAATGGAATGGAATGGAATGGAATGGAATGGGATGGAATGGAATGGAGAATGGAAGAGAATAGAAAAGATGGAATGGAGAATGGGATGGAATGGAGAATCGAATAAAATGGAATAGGGAAAAAATGAAATAGAATGGAACAAAGTGGAAAATTGAATGGAATGAAATGGAATCAAATGAAATAGAATGGAGTAAAAATGAAATGGAATGGAAAGGAATGAAATGGAGAATGGAATGGAATAAAATGAAATGGAATAGAATGCAGTGGAACGGAATGGAATGGAATGGAAAGGAATGGAGTCGATAAAGAAATTGAATCGAATGAAACGGAACACAGAATGGAACGGAATGGAATGAAATGAAATGAAAAATTGATTGGAATGGAATCGAATGGAACAGAGAATGGAATGGAATGGAATCTAAAATGGGATGGAATAGAATAGAATTTAACATGGAATGGGATGGAGAATGGAATGGAATGGAAAGTAATGGATAAAGGAATAGAAAGGAATGTTATAGGGAACAGAATGGAATGGGGAATTAAATTGAATAGAAAGGAATTGAATGACGAATGGAATGGAATGGAAATGCAAATGGAATGGAATGGAGTTGGATGCAAATGGGCTGCAAAGGAATAAAACATTGAATGTAATGAAATGAGAAATGAAATAGAATGGAATGTAGAATGGAATGGAAAGGAACGGGATGGAGAATGGAGTGGAATGGAAAGGAGAGTAAAATGAAAAGCAGTGCAGCAAATGGAATGGAGAGTGGAATGAACTGGAATGGAGAGAGGAACGAAATAGAAAGAATGAACTGGATTGTAGAACGCAATGGAAAAGAATAAATGTAAAGTAATGGAATAGAATGGAATGGAATGGAATAGAATGGAATGGAATGGATTGGAGAAAGAAATATAATAAAATAGAGAATAGAAGGTAATCGAATAGAGATAGGAAGGGAATGGAGAATGAAATAAAATGGAATGGAGAATGGAATGTGACATAGAATACACTATAATCCAATGGAGATTGGAATACATTGGAAAGGAATAAAACAGAGAATTGAATTGAATTGAATGGAATGGAATTAAAAGTAGAATGGAATGGAATGGATAATGGAATGGAGACTGAAATGGAGCACAATGGAATGGAGACCAGATTGCAATGGAATTAAGAGTGGAATTTAATTCAATGGAGAATAAAATGGAATGGAGAATGGAAAGGAATGGAATGGAATGGAGAATGGAATGGAATGGAGTGGAATGGATAATTGAATTGAATGCTAAAGAGAATAAAAGGGTTAGAGAATGAAATCGAATGGAATGGAATGAAGAATGGAATGGAATAGATTGGAGAATGGAATAGAATAGGAACGAAGAGGATTGGAAGGGAGAATGGAATGGAGAATGGAATCGAAACCAATTGAGAATGGAATGGAATAAAATAGAATTAAATGGAAAATGGAATGGAATAAAATTACAATTGAGAAAGGAAAGCAGAATGGAACACATTGAAATGGAAAATCGAATGGGATATATAATGGACTGTAATAGAAAATACAATAGAGAATTGAATGGAGAATGGAATGGAATGGAATCAAGAATAGAATGGAATGGAAAATAGAACAGAATAGAGAATGGAATGGAATGGAATAGAATGAAGAATGAAATAGAATGGAATGGAGAGCGGAATTGAATGGAAATGAATGTAGAATGGAGTGAAATGGAGTCGAATTCAAAATACAATGCAATTGAGAAAGGAATGGAGAGCAGAACAGAATAGAAAAGAATGGACAAGGGAATAGAATGGACAATGAAATGGAATGGACTATGGAACGCAATGGAAATGGAATGAAATGAAAATTTGAATGGAATGAAATGGAGAATGGAATGGAATGGATAATTCAATTGAATGCTAAAGAGAATAAAAGGATTAGAGATTAAAATCGAATGAAATGGAATGGAGAATGGAACAGAATAGATTGGAGAATGAAATAGAATAGAGAAGAAAATGGAGTGGAATGGAGAATGGAATGGAGAATAGAGTCAAAACGAACTGAGGATGGAATGGAATAAAATGGAATGGAATTAAATGGAGAATGTAATGAAATGGAATGAAATAGAAATTACAATGAAGAATGGAAAGTAGAATGGAATACATTGGAATGGAAAATCGAATGGAATGTAGAATGGACTGTAATAGAAAATGCAATGGAGAATTGAATGGAGCATGAAATAGAATGGAATCAAGAATGGAATGGGATGGAAAATAGAATGGAATCGAGAATGGAATGGAATGGAATAGAAGAGTGAAATAGAATGGAATGGAGAACAGAATAGAAAGGAATGGGATGTAGAATGGGAAATGGAATCAAATTCAAAATGCTATGTAATAGAGAATGGAATTGAATGGAATGGAGAAAGGAATACAATGGAGAATGGAAAGTAGGATGGAATGGGGTATGGAATGGAATGGAAAATAAAATTGAATGGAATGGAACGGAATGTAGAATGGAATTGAATTAAATAGAATTGAGAATTGAATGTAAAAAGAAGGTAAAGGAGAATGGAATGCAACAAAATATGTAATGAAATGGAGAGAGGAATGAATAATGCAATGGGAAATTTAATTGAATGCATATGGGAATGGAGACTGGAGTGGAATGAAAGATGAAATGTAAAGCTGAATGAATTAAAATGGAGAATACAATGGAATAAAGAAGGTAATGGAGAAGCGAATTTCACAAAGAATTGAGTGGAATGGAATGAATAATGGAATACAATGGAATGGAAAGGAGCAAAATATAATGAAATGGAACAAATAATGGAATGGAGAATGGAAAGGTATTGAAATGGAATGCAATGGAAATGAACAGAGAACAGAAAGGAGAATGAAATACAATGAAGAATGAAAAGGAATGGAATCGAATGGAGAATGGAATGGAATCTAATGGAATGGAAAATTGAATGGAAGTGAATGGAGAAAAGAATGGAATTGAACGTAATGAAGAATGGAATGGAATGGAATGGAATGGAATGGAATGGAATGGAATGCAGTGGAATGCAATGGAATGCAATGGAACGGAATGGAGAATGGAATGGAATGGAGTCGAATGGGAGGTGGAATGGAAGGGAGAATGGCATAGAGAATGGAATGAAAAAAGAATGTAATGGACAATAGAATGGAATTGATAATGGAATGTATTGGAATGGAGAATGGAATAGAATGGAATAGAGAATAAATTGCAATGGAATGGACTAGAGTGGAAAATTGAAAGGAATGAAATGGAATCGAATGAAACGGAATGGGGAAAAATAAATTGGAATGGAATGGAATGAAATGGAGAATCGATTGGAATGGAATAAAAGGGAGTGGAAAGAAATGCAATGGAATTGAATGGAATGGAATGGAGTCAATAGTGAAATTGAGTCGAAAGAAATAGATAGCAGAGAGGAATGGAATGGAGTGAAATGAAGTGGAGAATTAATTAGAATGGAATTGAATGGAAAAAAGAATGGAATGGAATGAAATCTAGAACGTGACGGAACAGAAGGGGCTTGAACAAGAAATGGAATGGACAATGTAATTGAATGGAATAGAGAAAGGGATGGAAAGGAATGGAATAGGTAATGGAATGGAATGGGTAATTAAATGGAATAGAATGGAATTGAATGGCAAACGGAATGGAATGGAATGCAATGGCGAATGGAATGGAATGGAGTTGGATGCAATGGAATGGAGTTGACTGCAAAGGAATGAAAGATGGAATGGAATTGAATGAAATGAGGAATGGAAAGGAAGGGAATGGAAAATGGAATGGAAAGGAACGGGATGGAGAATGGAATAGAATGGAAAGGAGAATAAAATGGAATGTAGTGCAGTGAAACGGAAGGAGAATAGAATGAAATGGATTGTAGAATAGAAAGATATATAATGTTATGGGCTGGATTGTAGAATGGAATGAGATGGAATGGAGAATGGAATAGACGGAATGGAATGGAGAAAGAAATGAAATGAAATGGAGAATGGAATGGAGATGGGAATAGAATGGAGAATGAAATGGAATGCAATGGAGAATGGAATGGAATGGAGAATTGATTATAATCCAATGAACAATGGAATTCATTGAAAAGGAATAAAATCAAGAATAGAATGAAATGGAAAGGAACGAACTTAAAAGTAGAATGGAATGGAACTGACAATGGAATGGAGAATGGAATGGAATGGAATGCAATGTAATGGAGAATGGCTTTAATGGAATGAACAAAGAAATTAAATTGAATGGAGAATAAAATGAAATGGAGGCTGGAAAGGAATGGAATGGAATGGAGAATGGGAAAGAATGGAATGAATAATTGTATTGAATGCTAAAGAGAATGGAAAGGATTAGAGAATAGAATCAAATGGAATGGAATGGAAAGTAGAATGGAATGGCATAGAATTGACAATGTAATGGAATGGAGAATGCAATGGAATAGAATGCAGAATGGAATAAAATGGAGAAAGCAATGGAATGGAATTGAGAATGGAATCAAATGGAATTAAGAAAAGAATGGAATAGAATGGAATGGAGAGAAATGGAAAATGCAATGGACTGGGATAAAGCGTGATATGGAACAGAAAATACAATGAAGAATGGAATGTGGAATGAAACGGATTGGAAAGGAGAATGGAAAGGAATATAGAATGGAATGGAAAGAAAATAAAATGGAGAAATGAATGGAGAATGTTATAGAATTGAATAAAAAATGGAATGGAATGTAAAACAGAATGCAATGGAGAATGGAATAGAATGGCATGGAATGAAGAATGGAATAGAATAGAAAGGAGAATGGAATCAAATGGAATGCAATGTAGAGTGGAATGAAATGAAATGAAATTCAAAATACAGTGTAATTGAGATTGGAATGGAATGGAGAACAGAGTGGGATGGAACAGAATGGAGAATGGAATGGAATGGAATGGAATGGAATGGAGTGGAATGGAAAGGAAAGGAAAGGAAAGGAAAATGTAATGGAACACAATGGAATCAAATGGAATGTGTGATGGAATGGAATTTTAAGCAGAATGGAAAAGAATGCAATACAATGGGGAATGGGCTGGAATAAAATGAAGGACAGAATGGAATGGAATTGAAAATCCAACGGAATGTAAATGAAATGCAAGAAAATGGAACATAAAGGTATAGAGAATGGAATGAAATGAAATGGAATGGAGAAGAAAATGGCATGGAATGGATAATGTAATGGAAGGAAGAGTATAATGGAATAGAGAGGAATGCAATGGAGAATGGTGTAGAGAATGGCATGGAATGAAATTGGATGGAGAATGGACTGGAATGGAATAGAGGATGGAATGGAATGCAATAAAGAATAATGGAATGCAATGGAAATGAAATGAAAAATGGAATGGAATGGGTTGGAATGGAATGGAGAAAGAAATGAAATGGAGAATGGAAAATGGAATGGAATGGAATGTGGTATGCAATGAAAGGAATAGAGTGGAAAATGGGATGGAATGGAGAATGAAAATGAATGGAACAGAATGGAGAATGGAATCAAAGGCAGAATGGAATGAAATGGAATGGAATGGAGTGGAATGGAATGGAGAATTGAATGGAATGAAGAAAATAAGACAGAATGGAAGAGAACAAAAAACATATTGGAATGGAGAAGAAAATAAAGAGTGAAATGGAAAATTTAATGGATTGTGAAGGGAATGGAGAATGGAGTGGAATTAAGCATGGAATGTAAAGCAGAATAAAATAGAATGGCGAATGGAAAGGAATGGAGAGGTTAATAAAGAAGAGAATTAAACTGAAAATTAAATGGAATGGAATAAATAATGGAAAGGAATGAAGTGAAATGTAAAGGAGTGGAACAAAGAATGGAACAGAGAATAGAAAAGTATAAAGAATGGAATGTAGAATGGAAGGCAGAATGGAATGGAATGGAGAATGGAATGGAATGGCATAGAATGGAGGCAGGAATTGAATGTAAAGGAGAATGGAATGAAATGGAATGGAAAGGAAGGGAAAATGGAATATAATTGAATGCAGAAAAGAATGGAATGGAATGGAATGGAAAATGCAGTGTATTGCAATTAAATCTATTGAAGAATAGAATGGAATGGAACAGAGAATGGAATGCAATATGGAATGGAAAGAAAATGAATGGAATTCATTGGATAATGGAATAAAATAGAGATTGAAAAATAATGCAATGAAATGGAAAGAAGAATGGAGAGGAAAAGAATGGAATGGAATCCAATTGAATGGATAATTCAATTGAAGGGAATGGAGAAATAAATGGAATGGATTGGAATTGAGAATGGAATATAATTGGGTTGAATGGAGAATGGAAAGGAATGGAGAATGGAATAGAATGAAGAATAGAATGGAAAAGGGAATGGAAAAGAGAATGGAATGGAATGATTTGAAATCAAGAGTGAAGTGGAATTGAGAATGGAATGGAATAAAATGGGATCGAGTGGAATGGAGGAGCATGAAGAATGGAGTGGAATGAAATGGAAAAAGGAAATGGAATGGAAAACGGAATGGAAAATAGCAGACTGAAAAATAAAATGGACTGGAATGGAGAATTGAACGGAAACAAGATGGTAAGTGAGAATAGAATGGAATGGAAAATTTAATGGAATTAAAAGGGAAAGAAGAATGGGAAGGAAAATTTAATGTAATGGGGAAGTGAATGGAGAATGGAGAGGAATTGAAGATGGAACATAAAATCAAATGGAATAAAATGGAATAAAATAAAAGTATTGAATGGAATGGAATTTACAATGGAAGAGATTGGAATGGAATTGAGTGAAATATGATGGGATGGAAGGAAGGATGGAATGCAGAATGAAAATTTATGGAGAACGAAATATAGAATCGAAAGGAATGGAACGGAATGAAGAATGGAATGGAATAGGATGGAATGAAATGAAATAGAGAATGGAATGGAATGGAATCGAATGCAAAGGAATGGAATGGAGAATGAAATGTAATGAAGACTGGAAGGGCTGGAATTCAATGGAGAAAGGAATGGAATGGAATGGAAAGTAATGGACTTTAATTGAGAATTGAATGTACTGGAGAATGGAATGGAATTAAATGGAAAATTGAAGGGAGAATGGAATGGAATGGAATTGAGGACGGAATAGAATGTATTGGAATGAAGAAGTCAATGGAATGGAGAACAGAATGTAATATGAAGAATGGAGAATCGAAGGGAATGAAGCAGAGAGTAGAGATTATAATGTAAAATTGAATAGAATGGAAAAGGGAATTGAGAATGGAATGGAAAATGGAATGAAAGTCGAAAAATATAGAAAAGAGAATGGAATGGATTGTAATGGAGAATTGAATGGACTAGATAATGGAATGCAGAATGGAAGGGAATGGAGTGGTGTGAAATGTAACAAAATGGAATGGAGAATGGAATGGGATGGAACGTGTAATGGAAAATGGAATAAAGTATGAAATGGAGAATGGAATGGAATGGAGAAATTCATGGTTTGGAAAATGTAATGGAGAATAGAATGACATGGAGAATGAAATGGAATAGTTTGAGATGGAGAATGAAAAAAAAATGGAGAAAGGAATGGAATAAAATGGAGTCCATTGGAATAGAATGGAATGGAGAATGGAGTGGAATGGAATGGAAAAGGGAATGGAATGAAGGATGGAATGGAATGAAACAGATTGGAGAATGGAATAGTACAGAATGTAGAATTGAACGAAATAAAGATGGTATGTGAGAATAGAATGGAGCAAAAATTTAATGGAATGGAGAAAGGAATGAAGAATGTAATGGGAAATTTAATAGAATGGAGAATGCAGAGGAATGGCAGATGGGACATAAAGTGGAATGGAAAAGAATGGAGAAAAGAATGGAATGCAAAAATAATGAAGGAGTGAATGGAAAAGATAATTGAATGGAATAAAATTTATAATGGAAGACAATGGAATGGAATGGAGTGAAATATAAGGGGATGGAATGGAGAATGGAATGGAGAATGAAAATGTATGGAAAATGGAATGTAGAATGGAATGGAATGGAGAATAAAATGTAATGGAAAGCAGAATGGAATGGAATGCAAAATACACTGGAGAATGAAACGTAGAATTCAACAGAATGGAATGGAATATAGAATGGAATGGAATAGAAAATACAATGGAGAATGTTACGGAATGAAATTAAGAATGGAATGGAATGGAATGGATAACAGAATGGAATGGACAATGGAATGGAATGGAATGAAGATTGGAATCGAATGGAATGGAATGTAGAATTGAATGAAATGGAATGGAACTGAAAATAGAAAGTAATAGAGAAAGGAATGGCATGGAGAACAAAATGGAATAGAATAGAAAGGAGAATGGAATGGAATAGAGAATTGAATGGGATGGACAATGGAAAGCAATGGAAATGGAATGGAAAGTGATGGAAAGGAAAGAAGAGGAAAATGGAATGGAACAGAATGATATGAAATGGAAAATTAAAAGGAATAGATTGGTAAGAAGAATGGGAAAGAATGCAATGGAATGGAGAATGGACTGGAATAAAATGAAGGAGGGGATGGAGTGGGAGGGAATGGAGAATGGATTTGAGTCGAATGTAAAATGGAATGGAATGCAGTAGAATGCAGTGGAATGGAATGGAATGGAATGGAATGGAATGGAATGGAATGGAGAATGGAATGGAATGGAATGAAGAATGGAATGAAAAATGGAATTCAACAGAATGAAATGAAATGGAGAATGGTATGGAATTGTATGGAGAACAGAATGGAATTGAATTGATTGGAGAATGGAATTGAATGGAATGGGCTACGGTGAATGACATGGAACAGAATGGAAAATGGAGAACTGAATGGAATGCACAATCGAGAATCGAGAATGGCATAGAGAATTGAGAATGCAATGGTTTGGAATGGAGAATGGAAAAAGGAATATAATTCAATGGAGTATAGGGAATGGATGGAATGAAATGGATAATTCAGTGGAAGAGATTGAAGAAATAAATAGAATGGAATGGAATTAATGGAGAATGGAATGAAGAATGGAATGGAATGGAATGGAATAGAGAATAGAATGAAAATTGAGTGGAATAGTATAGAGGGCTGAATGGACTGGAATGGAATGTGGAATGGAAAGCGGAATGCAGAATGGCATGGAATAGAATGTAGAATGGAGATTTGAATGGAACAGAATGGAGAATTGAGAATGGAGAATGGCATGAAGAATGAAGAATGGAATGGTATGGAATGGAGAATGGACAGTGGAATATGGAATGGACAACGGAGACTGGAATAGAATCAAATGGAAAATGGAGAATGGAATGTAATTTAACAAAGAATGGAGATTGGAATTGAATGGAATAGACAATGGAGAATGGAATGTAATTGAATGGAGAATGGAGAATGGAATGGTGTGAACTGGTGAATGGAAAATCAATGAAATGGAATGGAATGGATAATGGAATGGTGAATGGAGAATGTAATTTAATGTAATGGATTACAGGTATTGATTGACTTACGACCTATGCAACTGACGACGCTTTGACTTTATGACCACAATCGCAAGCCAGACTGCTCCATGTCTGGCGTGCAAGCATTGCCCAGCTGGGCGTACAACAGTGTGGACCAGCTTCCGGCAACGCTACCATCTCCACGTGCACCATTCAACTGTTATCCCAGACTTGGTACATCAATTTGTGTTTTGTGTGTTGGATATTTTTCATCAAATCCCTCCCAATAAACTTCTTATATATTTCAAAGCAATGGACCCAAACATCGAAAGATTTGCAAGGATTGAACGGATGGCACACAATATATTTCATCTGTATCGTGAAATTTATGAAGAAAAAAAGAAACATACAATTCAGACAAAGCTCACCATGTTTATGAAAAATCCAACTCCAGTAACCCCAACTGCTGCCTCAGATAACAACATCAATGATCTGCAGCCAAGAACCAGCGGCCAATAAAGTGTTCCATATATGTTTATATATTTTGATATATTTTGAAATTGGGAAAATATTTTCTATGTTATTTTTTAAACCTGTATTTTGTATTTTTGTATGCAACTGTATTTTGTAATTTTGTATGTTTTGCAAATATTAAACCAGCTGTACTGGTAATGCAGTGTTTTACTTAAACCTGACGAATGTAAAAATAAGAAACAAAATGGTGTAGACATGATACAAATGGCATAAAATGAACAAATAAAATAATGAAAGAAAATTATGATAAAATATGACTTAAAGATTTTTATAACATCATTTCACAGTACTGTACATATACCCTACTCAACTTACAAACAAATCGTGTTATGATCAGTCTGTGGGAACCAATCGTGGTAGTAACTCAAGAACTATAAATGCTCCACTTAAGTGGAAAATGGAACGGATTGAAGAATTGTAAATTGAATGAAGTTGAATTGAGAATCTAGAATGGAATGGGATGCAATGGAGAATAGAGAAAAAAGAATAGAATGAAGAATGAAGAATGAAATGGTATGAACAATGAGGAATGTAATATAACCAAATGGAGAATGATGAATGGAAAGAAATTGAATGGAGAATGTAATGGAAAAGAGAATAGACAATCAATGGAATGAAATGCAATGGAAAATGGAATGGAATTGAATGGTAAATAGATAATGGAATTTGATGAAATGGAGAATGGAAAACGTAATGGAATACAGAATAAAGAATGAAGAATGGAATGGAATGAAATGGAGAATGAAAAATAGAATGCAATGGAATGGATAATGGAGAGTGGAATGGATTGGAGAATGGAGAATGGAATTGACTTGACAATGGAATGGAGAATGGAATGGAAAGGCGAATGGAAAAGAGAAGGGAATGGAATCAAGAATGGAATGGAATGAAAAGTGGAATGTAAACAAATGAGATGAAGAATGGAATGGAATGGAATAGAGAATAGAATGCAATGGAGAATGGAATGAATAATGGACTTTAATGGAGAATGGAATGGAATGGAATGAAGAATGGAATGGAATGGATGGGAATGGAGAGTGGAATTGAGAATAGAATGAAATATAATGGACAATACGATGGAATGGAGAATGGAATGGAATGGAATGGAATGGATTGAAGAATGGAATGGAATGGATTAGAATGGATAATGGAATGGAATGGATTGGAATGGTGAATGGAATGGAATGCACTGGAATTGAAAGCGGAGAATGGAATGCAATGTAAATGAAAATGGAGAATGGAGATTGGAACGGGATGGAATGGAATGGAGAATAGGATGGAATGTAATGGAGAATGGAATGGATTTGAGAATGGAATACAAAGGTGAATGGAATGGAGAATGGAATTGAAATGAGAATGCTATGGAATGAAGAATGGAATGGAATGGAATGAAATTGAATGGAGAATGGAATGGAATGAAATGGGATGGAGAATGGAATGAAATGGAAGGGAATGTAGAATGGAATGGAGAATATAATGAAATGCAATGGAGAATGGAATGGAATGGAATGGAGAATGGAATGGAATAGAATGGAGAATGGAATGGACAATGTAATGGGGAAGTTCACATTGAGTTTGCATAATTTTTATAAAGGTGTATACTAAGAGTTTGTATATATTTTTTAGCAGCGTTTAAATAGAGTGTGTATATTTTTATAGCAGAATTCAAGTACAGTTTGTGTATTTTTTAGAACAGAGTAGAAATAGAGTATGTATATTTTATAACAGAGTTCAAATAGAGATTGTGCATTTTTATAACAGAGTTAAAAAAGAGTGTGTATATTTTTTATAACAGGGATCAAATAGAGTGTATATTTTTATAACAGAGTATTTTGTTAGTGTGTATGTTTTTATAACATAGTTAAAATATAGTGAGTATATTTTTATATCAGATTATTTGAGACCATATATTTTTTATAACAGTTCAAATATAGTGTCTTTATTTTTTATAACAGAGTATGTTGAGGCTTTGTATATTTTCTATAACAGAGTTAAAATATCGTTTGTATATTCTTTATAAAAGGGTTCAAATAGAGTGTACCTATTTCTTATTAGAGTATTTTGATAGTTTGCATATTTTTATAACAGTGTTCAAACATAGAGTGTATATTTTTCATGACAGGATATTTTGAGAATTTATATATTTTTTATAACAGAGTTCAAATAGAGTGTGTATATGTTTTATAACCAAGTATGTTGAGAGTTTGCATATTTTTAAAACAGTTTACATACAGTGTGTATATTTTTATAACAGAGTAGAAACATAGTGTGTATATATATTATAAAAGAATTCAGATAAAGTGAGTATATTTTTAATGAGAGATTATTTTGAGAGTTTGTATATTTTGCATAACGGAGTTCAAATATAGTGCGTATGTTTTTGATAACAGAGTACTTTGAGAGTTTGTATAGTTTTTATAGCAGAGTTTAAATAGAGTGTTTTTATTTTTGTAACAGAGTATTGTGAGATTTTGTATATTTTATATGACAGAGTTAAAATATCGTTTTTTTAATAACAGAATTCAAATAGTGTGTGTCTAGTTTTCATAACAGAGTTCAAAGACTGTTTGTATATATTTTATTAAAGATATTTTGAGAGTTGGTATATTTTTAATAACAGAGTTATAAAGAATGAGTGCATTTCTCTAGGTGACCTGTATTAGTATAATTGGTTCCACATGGCCTAACAACCAGTGATACTTAACACACCAATTTCAAAATTGGTAAGAAATTTTGGCTGTGCTCCTACCCAAACTGTCGTATTGAATTGTACTCCCCATCGTCTTCACCTGTAAAGCGAGAGACCAGGTGGAGTTAGTATTTGAATCATTGAAGCAGTTTCCATATGTGAGGGAATTCTCACGAGATCTCATGACTGTATAAGTGTTTGGTAGTTCTTCTCTAATTCAATCTTCCTCCTACCACCTTGGGAGAAAGTGTCTTGCTTCCCGTTATCAGTCACTATGAATGCAGGCCTTCTGACGCTCCCAGTCTTGCAGAACTGTGAGTCAAAGTTTTTTCCTTCACCTCCTGGGCTCAAATGATTCTTCCAGCTCAGCTTTCCGAATAACTGGGACTACAGTTGCATGCCACCACACTTGGCTAATACTTTTGTGTTTCTAGTAGAAATGGGGTTTCACCACGTTGGCCAGGATGGTCTCAATCTCTTGACCTTTTGATCTACTGGTTTCAGCCTTCCAAATTGCTGGGATTACAGGTGTGAGACACCGTGCCTGGCCTTTTTATTCATTTATTTATTTACTTAGAGGCAGGCAGGCCTGCCTGAATTTATTTATTTATATATTTATTTATTTAACTAATTAATTTCATCTTTTAATTTTTAAATTAGAGAAAGGGTTTCTTTCAGCATCTTGGCCAGGCTGGTCTCGATGTTCTGACCTCAGCTGATATACCTCGCTCAGGATCCCAATGGCGGGAAATTAAAAGCCTGAACCACCAAGTGGAGCTATTTATTATTGATTTATTTATTGATTTATTTATCTATTAATTGACTTATTTAGAGGCAGACTCACATTTATTTATTTATTTATTTACAGACGTATTTATGGAGAAGTAGGTAATTATTTATTTATTTATTTATTTAAATGCAGGCTTGGATTTATGTGTTTATCTATCTATCTATTTAATTCTTTAGAGGCAGGCTCACATTTACTCTTTTATTTATTTAGACCTAGGCTCGCAACTTTTACTTATATATGTATATATTTTTGTTCAGGCTTGCATTTATTTATTTATTTTCTTAACTACCTGTATAATGATTTAGAGGCAGGCTTTCATTTACTGCTTGATTGATGAATTGCTTAATTGATTCATTTTAGATGGAGCCTTGCTCTGTCACCATGCTGGAGTTCAGTGGGGCAATGATGGTTCACTGCAACCTCTGCCTCCTGAGTTTAAGTGATTCTTCTTCCTCAGCCTTCCGAGTAGCTGAGACCACAGGTGTGAGCCACCAGGCCTGGCTAATGTTTTTGTATTTTTAGTGGAGCTGCTGTTTCATGATGTTGGCCAGGATGGTCTTGAAATCTTGACCTTGTGATTCGACTGTGTCAGCCTTCCAAAGTCCTTGGATTACAGGTATGAGACACTGCACCAGGCCTTTATTTATTTATTTACTTAGAGGCAGGCAAGCCGGCTTGCTCTTTGTATGTTTTTTGTAACAGACTTTTAACAGAGTTTGTAAATTTTATATAAAATAGTTCAAATAAAGTTTGTTTATTTTTTAGAACAGAGTTCAAGCAGAGTCTGTATGTTTTTTATAAAAGAGTTCAAATAGGGTGTGTATATTTTTTACAAAAGAGTATTATGATAGTTTTTATATTTTTCTAACAGAGTTAAAATATAGAGGGTATGTTTTTTATAACACATTTCAAATATAGTTTGTATTTTTATAACAGTTCAAATAGACTGTGTATATTTTTTACAGCAGACTATTTTGATATTATGTATATTTTTTATAACAGAGTTCACATAGAGTGTGTATATTTTTTATAACATTGTACTGTGGTAGTTTGTATATAGTTTATAGAGTACAGTTAGAGCGTGTATATTTTTTATAACAGAGTATTTTGACAGTTTGTGCATTTTTTATAACAGAATTCCAATAGATTGTGTTTATTTTTTATAACAGAGTATTTTGAGATTTTGTGTATTTTATATAACAGAATTAAAATATCGTTTGTATATTTTTTGTAACAGAGTTCAAATTTTGTGTCTATTTTTTAGTAGAGTATTTTGATAGTTTGCATATTTTTATAACAGAGTTCAAATGTACAGTGTATATTTTTCAGAACAGAGGATTTTGAGTGTTTATATATTTTTTATGACAGAGTTCAAACAAAGTGTGTCTATTTTTAATTAGAGTATTTTGAGAGCTTGTATGTCTTTTACAACAGAGTTCGAATATAGAGTGTATATTTTTCCTAGCAAGAATATTTTGAGAGTTTATATATTTTTATAACAGAGGTCAAATAGAGTATGTGTATGTTTTATAACAGAGTATGTTTTGAGATTGTATATTTTTATAACACAGTTCACATACAGTGTGTATATTTTTTATGAGTAGAAATATACTATGTATATATTTTACTAACTGTATTCAGATAGAGTGAGTATATTTTTAATAAGAGAGTGTTTTGAGAGTTTGTATACTTTTTATAACAGAGTTCAAATGTTGTGGGTATGTTTTTAATAACAGAGTATTTTGAGAGTTTGTATATTTTTTATGAGTTCAAATAGAGTGTGTTTATTTTTTGTAACAGAGTATTTTGAGATTGTGTATATTTTATATAACAGAGTTAAGATATCGTTTGTATTTTTTATAACAGAGTTCAAATAGTGTGCGTCTACTTCTTATAACAGTGTTCAAAGAGTGTTTGTAAATTTTTTATTAAAGATATTTTGAGAGCTTGTATATTTTTTATAACAGAGTTATAAAGAATGAGTGCATTTCTCTAGGTGACCTGCATTAGTGTAATTGGTTCCACATGGCCAAACCACCAGTGATACTTAACATACAATTTCAAAATTGGTAAGAAATTTTGGCTGTGCTCCTTCCCAATCTCTCAACTTAAATTGTACTATCCATCATCTTCACCTGTGAAGCGAGAGGCCAGGTGGAGGTATTAATTGAATCATTATGCCAGGGAGTTCTTGTGAGATCTCCTGACTATATAAGTGTTTGGTAGTGTCTCTAATTCAGTCTTCCTCCTACCACTTTGGGAGAAGGTGTCTTGCTTTCATTATTAGTCATCATGAGTGCAGGCCTCCTGACGCTTCCCCAGTCATGCAGAACTGTAAGTCCTTCCAAAGTCCTTTGATTACATTATCTATTTTATTCCATTGCATTCCATTCCATTTTCCATTACACTGAATTCCATTCTCCATTCCATTCCACTCCATTCTATTCTCCATTTCGTTCCATTCCACTTCCCATTCCATTCTCCTTTCCAGTTTATTGCTTTTCACTCCATTCCATTCCATTCAATTATCCATTTCATTCAATTTTCCATTCAATTCCGTGCCATTCCATTCCATTGCGTTTCATTCAGTTCTCTTCCTATTTGTTTTATTCCATTCCATTCCATTCCATTCCATTCCATTCCATTCCACTCCACTCCACTCCACTCCTCCACTCCACTCCATTCCTCTCCACTTCACTCCACTCCATTCCATTCCATTCCACTCCATTCCATTCCACTCCATTCCATTCTCCATTCTTTTCCATTCCACTTCCCATTCCATCTCTCATTTCATTCCATTATTCGTTAACTTCTCAATTCCATTGCTTTTCCCGTTCCATTTCTCATTCCCTTTTCCATTCCATTAAAATCTTTATTCCATACCAATCTTCATTCCGTTAAATTCCACTCTCATTTTAACTCCATTCCTTTCTAAATTCTCTCCCGTTCAATATTCTTTTTCGTTCCATATCATTCTTCATTGCATTCCATTGCTTTCCATTCTACATTCCATTCCATTTTACCTTCCATTCCATTCGATTCCATTCTATTCTCCATTCCATTCCAAACTCCTCTACATTCTTCATTAAATTGGATTCCATTCTCCATTCCATTCTATTCTCCATTCAATTCCATTACTTTCTCCATTCCATTCAATTCCATTCTCCATTTCATTCCATTCTATTCCATTCCATTCCATTCCATTCCATCCTCCATTTCTTTCCAGTCCATTCTTCTTTTGCTTCCATTGCATTCCATTCTTTATTCCATTCTTCATTTTATTCCATTCTATTCACCATTCCATTCCATACTTCATTCCATTCTACATTCCATTCCATTCAATTTCCTCCCATTCTCCATTCCATTCCTTTCCATTAATCGTTCCATTCAATTCCATTCGATTCTAAATTCCATTCCATTCCATTCTCCATTTCATTCCATTCCTTTCTATTTTTTTTATTTCCTTGCTAATTCAATTCCATCGTACATTCCTTTCACTTCCATTCCATTCCATTTCATTCCATTCCTCTTTCCATTCCATTCTCATTTCCTTCGATTCCATTCCATTTTTTTCTGCATTCCTCTAGATTGCATTCCATTTCATTCTCCACGCCATTCCATTCCATTTCCATTGTAACCCATTTTCCATTTTGTTCTACCCTGCATTCCATTCAATTCTCAATTTGTTTCTATTTTATTACATTCTCCATTCTATTCCATTTTTCTTCCCATTCCATTCCACTTTTTTCTTTATTCCATTCCATTCCATTCTTAACTAATTTCTTCGTATAATTCCATTCCATTCTCTTTTCCATCCCAGTCTCCATTTCATTCCATTCCATTCCATTCCATTCCATTCCTTTTCATTCTTCATTCATTTGCATTTTACTCCACTCTATTTTTCATTCCATTCTCAATTCCACCCCATTCCATTCAATTTCCTATTCCATAACAACACATTCTCCATCCCATTCCATTCCCATCTCCATCCCATTCAATTCTTTATTCTATTCTATTCCACTCCAACCTCGCTTTCACTCCAGTCCATTCTCCATTTTATTCCATTGAATTTTATTTTATATTCCATTCTCCATTCCATTCCATTTCTTTCCACTCTCCATTCCATTCAATTTCATTTTTGTCGTATTTAATTGTCCATTCCTTCAATTTTCTATTCTGTTATGCTTTTTTCTTCATTTTATTCCCTTCTTTATTCCATTCCACTGTCGATTCCATTCCATCCTATTTTATTCCCCATTCCATTTCAATCAATTTTCTGTTCCACTCGATTCAATGATTATCCAATCAATTAAATTCCACTATCCATTTCATTGTATTTCATTCCATTCAATTCTCCATTCTGTCCTATTTCATTGCCTTTGCATTCCATTGCCCATTCTATTTTATCCTTTACTCCCCTCCATTCCATTCCATTGCATTCCATTTCATTCCATTCCATTCGATTCTCCATTCCATTCCATTCCACTCCATTCTCCATTCTTTTTCATTCCATTTTCCATTCCATCTTTCATTTCATTCCATTATTCGTTAACTTCTCAAATACATTTCTTTTCCCTTTCTATTTTTCATTCCCTTCTCCATTCAATTCCATTCTCCGTTTCATACCATTCTCCAATCCATTAAATTCCACTCCCCATTTTAATCCATTTTTTTTTCTAAATTTCCTTCCATTCCCTTCTCCATTCATTCCATTTCATTCTACATTCCATTCCATTGCATTCCATTCTCCACTTCATTGCATTTTCCATTCCATTCCATTCCATTCCATCCTAAATTCCCTTTTGTTCTCCACCCCATTCTTCGTTTAATTCCTTTGCATTCTCCCTTCTATCACATTCTCCATTTTATTTCATTCCATTCTCCATTCCGTTCATTCAAATACATTCTACATTACATTACGTTTTCCATTCAATTTTAATCCTTTCCATTCTCGATTCCATTCCATTCCATCCTCCACTTCATTCTTCATTGAATTCCATTACATTCTCCATTTCATTTCCTTCTTCATTCCTTTCTTTTCCATTTCCTTCCTTTCCTTTCCATTCCCCTTTCCATTGAATTCCATTCTTTTCCATTCTCTACTCCATTCCATTCTCCATCCATTCCATTCTCCTTTTAATTCCATTCAATTCCATTCCATTCTTCATTTCATTCTCTATTTCTTTGCATTTCATTCTTAATATCATTTAATCACATTCCATTCCATTCTCCAGTCAATTCAATTCCTTTTTCCATTCCATGCCATTCCAATTCAGTCATTTCTCCATTCCATTCCCTTCCATTCTCCATTGCAGTCCATTTTTCCAATCTCCATTCCATTCCATTCTCCACTTCATTCCATTCCATTCGGTATTCTATTCCATTCTACATTTCATTCTGCATTCCATTCTACATTCCTTTCACTTTCCATTCCATTCTCCATTCCATTTTATTGATTTTCAGTCCATTCCACCCCATTCCATTCTTTATTTCATTTCAATCTCTATTAGGTTTCTTTCCATTCCATTCTGCTCCATTCCATTTCATTCAACGCCCTTCTGTTGTCCGTTCTTTTCAATTCCACTTTCCATTCCAGCCTTTATTTCATTCCATTATTCATTAACTTCTCAATTCCATTGCTATTCCCATAACATTTTTCATGCCCTTCTCCATTCCGTTCCATTCTTCCTCCCATACCAGTCTCCATTCCATTAAATTCCACTCTCCATTTCATTCCATTCCTTTCTAAATTGTTTTCCATTCTCTTTTCCATTCCTTTCCATATCATTCTCCATTCCGTTCTATTGCATTCCATTCTACAGTCCATTCCATTTTACATTCCATTACATTTTCCATTCCATTCCAATCTCCACTCCATTCTTCATTAAATTAAACCCCATTCTCCATTCCGTTCCATTCTTCATGCAGCTGCATTACATTCTCCATTCAATTCAACTCCATTCTTCATTCCATTCCATTCAATTTCATTCCTTTCGCCATCCCATTTCATTCCATTCCATTCTATTCTCCATTCCATTCTGCATTCCATTCTATTCCATTAAATTCTCCAATTTATTACATTCTTTATTCCTTCCATTTCATTGAATTCTCCATTCAATCCTGGTCCATTTTCTGTTCCGTTCAATTCTATTAGATTCTAAATTCCATTCTATTGCATTCTACATTCCATTGAATTCTAATCCATTCCATTCTCCATTCCATTCCATTTTCATTGTATTCCATTTTCTATTCCATTCCATCCTGCATTCCATTCCATTATATTCCATTCAATTTCATTCTCCATTCTTTCTCCTTCCACCTTCCATTTCATTCCATTATTCATTAACATATCAATTCCATTGCTTTTCCTATTTTTCACGCCCATCTCCACTCCATTCCATTCCCTGTTCCATAGCATTTTCCAGTCCATTAGATTACACTTTCCATTTATTTCCATTTTTTTAAAATTCCCCTTGGTTCCATTTCATTTCATTCTCCTTTCCATTCCTTTGTATTCCATTCTGCACTTCGTTGCATTTTCCATTTCATCCTAAATTCCATTTGATTCTCCATCCATTCTTCTTTTAATTCCTTTGCATTCTCCATTCCATCCCATTCTCCATTTTATTCCATTGCATTCTCCATTCCATTCATTCCAGTAAATTCTACATTCCATCATATTTTCCATTCCATTTCATTCCTTTCAGTTCTCCATTCCATTCCATCCCACTCCATTCTCCACTCAAATTCTTCATTTAATTTCATTACATTCTCCATTCCATTCCATTCTGTTCCATTCCCTTCCATTCCATTCCATTCTCCATTTCATTCCATATCATTCCTTTTCATTCTCTATTCCCTTCCATTTTCCATCCATTCCATTCTCTTTTTCATTCCATTCAACTCCCTTCCATTCTCCATTCCATTCTCTATTCCCTTGTATTTCATTCTTAATATTATTTAATTACATTCCTTCCATTCTTCAGTCAATACAATTCGTTTTTCCATTCCATGCCATTCCATTTCATTCCTTTCTCCATTCTATTCCATTCAATTCTTCATTGTTGTCCATTTTTTCCCAATCTCCATTCCTTTCTCCATTCGATTCCATTCCATTCTCCACTCCATTCCATTCCATTCTACATTTCATTCTGCATTCCGTTCTACATTCCATTCCACTTTCCATTCCATTCTCCTTTGCACTTTATTATTTTCCTCTCCATTCCATTTCATTTTGAATTTTATTCCATTCTGCATTTTATTCCATTCTCCATTCCTTTCCATTTCGTTCCATTCCATTCCATTTTCCATTCTTTCCCATTCCACTTTCCATTCCATCCCTCATTTCTTTCCATTATTCGTTAACTTGTTAATTCCTTTGCTTTTCCCATTCTATTTTTCATTCACTTCTCCATTCCATTCCAGTCTTCGTTCAAAACATTCTCCCATCCATTAAATTCCACTCTCCATTTTATTCCATTTCTTTCTAAATTATCTTCCATTCCCTTTTCCATTCCTTTCCATATCATTCTCCATTCCGTTCCATTGCATTTCATTCTACATTCCATTCCATTTTCCATTCCATTTCATTCCAATCTTCACTCCATTCTTCATTAAGTTAGATTCTATTCTCCGTTTCATTCCATTCTCCATTCAATTTCATTACATTTTCCATTCCACTCAATTCCATTCTTCATTCCGTTCCATTCAATTCCATCCTCCATTCCATTCCAGCCCATTCTTCGTCTGATTCCATTGCATTCCATTCTCCATTGCATTCTTAATTCCATTCCATTCTATTTCATTCCATTCGCCATTCCATTCCATTCCACTCCATTGTATTCTCCATTCCATTCTGCATTACACTACATTACATTCTTCATTCTATTCCATTCTCCATTCTTTTCCATTTCATCCCATTCTCTGTTCAATTCCCTTCCATTCGATTCCATTCAATTCTAAATTCCGTTCCATTGCGTCCTCCATTACGTTGCATTCTATTCCATTTCATTACATTACATTCCACTTTCATTGTATTGCATTTTCCATTCCATTCCATCCTACATTTCAATGTAGGATGTTAACTTCTCAATTCCATTGCTTTTCCAATTCCATTTTTCATTCCATTCTCCTTTCCATTGCATTCTCCGTTCCATGCCATTTCCCAATCCATTAAATTCCACTCTCCATTTCATTCCCTTTTTTTTTTCTAAATTCCCTTCCATTCCAATTATTTCTCCATTCCATTCCATTGCATTCCATTTTGCACTTCATTGCATTTTCCTTTCCATTCTGTTCCATTAAATATTCAATTCCATTTTGTTCTCCACCCCATTCTTCCTTTTAATTCCATGACATTCTCCATTCCATCCTATTGTTTATTTTATTCCATTCCATTCTCCATTCCATTCATTCCATTACATTTTACATTCCGTTACATTTTCCATTCCATTTCATTCCTTTTCTTTCTCCATTCCATTCCAGTCTCCACTCCATTCTTCATTTAATTCCATTCCATTCTCCATTCTATTTCATTCCCCCATTCTATACTGCTCCGTTCCCTTCCATTCCATTCCATTCTCCATTCCATTCTGCATTCTCTATTTCATTCCATTCTCCATCAATTCCATTCTCTTTTTAATTCCATTCAATTCTATTCCATTTTCCATTCCATTCTCTATTCTTTTGCATTTCATTCTTAATTTCATTTAATTATATTCCCTTCCATTCTCCAGTTTATTCATTTCCTTTCTCCATTCCATTCCATTCTGCATTACCTTATGTTCTATATTTCATTCTGCAGTCCATTCTACATTCCATTCCACTTTCCATTCCATTCTCTGTTCCATTTTACTACTTTTCACTCCATTCCATTCAATTCTCCATTTCATTCCATTCTCCATTCCATTCCATTCCATTCCATTCCATTCCATTCCATTCCATTCCAATCCATCCCATTTTCCCTTCTTTTCTATTCCACTTTCCATTCCAGCCTTCATTTCATTCCATGATTCATTAACTTCTCAATTCCGTTGCTTTTTCCATTCCCTTTTTCATTCCCTCCTCCATCCCATTTCATTCTTCATTTCATACCAATCTCCATTCCATTAAATTCCACTTCCATTTCATTCAATTCCTTTCTAAATTCTCTTACATTCCATTTTCCATTCCTTTCCATATCATTCTCTATTCTGTTCCATTACATTCCATTCTATATTCCATTTCATTTTACATACCATTCCATTCCATTCTCCATTCCATTTTGATCTACACCCCATTCTTCATTAAATTAGATTTTATTCTCCATTCAGTTCCATTCTCCATTCAAATCAAGTACATTCTCCATTCCACTTAATTCCATTCTTGATTCAATCCCATTCATTCCATCCTCCATTCCATCCCAGTCCATTCTTCGTGTGACTCAATTGCATTCCATTCTCTGTTGCATTCTTCATTCCATTCCTTTCCATTTCATTTCATTCGCCATTCCTTCCCATTCTATTCTGCATTCCATTTCATTTCATTCCATTCCATTCTCCATTCTATTCCATTCTCCATTCCATTCCATTTCATTCCATTCTCCATTCCATTCAATTCCATTCGATCCTAAATTCCATTCCATTTAATTCTTCATTGTGTTGCATTCTATTCCATTCCATTCTCCATTCCATTACATTCCATTACATTTTCATTGTATTCCATTGTCCATTCCATTCTATCCTACATTCCATTCCATTCAATTCCATTCTTTCTTCCATTCCATTCATTTTATGCCATTCTTCCATCCTTTCTATACTCAATTTCATCAATTCCATCATATTCCATTCTGCGTTTCACACGACTGCATTCCATTTCATTCTCCTTTCAATTTTATTGTATTTTCATTGCATTTCATTTTATATTCCATTACATCCTCCATTCCATTCCATTCTCAATTCCGTTCCATTGCATTACATTCTCCATTCCATTCCGTTTTCCTTTCCATTCCATTCTACTTTTTTGCTTTATTACATTCTATTCCATTTCATTCTCCACTGCTTTCTTCATTAAAATCTATTCCATTCTTTTTTTCCACCCCATTCACCATTCCATTCCTATCCTTTCCATTTTATTCCATTCCATTCATTTTCTTTCTCCATTCATGTGCATTTACTCCATTCTATATTTAATTCCATTCTCAATTCGATGCCATTCCATTCAATTTTCCATTCCATCCCATTACCTTCTCCATCCCTTTCATTCCATTATCCATCCCATTCCACTCTCTGTTTTATTCTATTCCATTCCATCCTCAATTCCACTCCATCCTATTCTCTGTTTTATTCCATCGAATTTCATTAACCAAACCATTCTTCATTCCATTCAGTTTTGTTTCATGCCACTATTCATTCCATTCCATTCTGCATTTTTTTTCACTTTATTCTATTCTCCATTCCATTCCACTGTCCATTCCATTCCATTTTATTCTCCGTTCCATTTAAGTCCATTGTTTGTTCCATTCGATTCCATTGATTTTCCATTCCATTAAATTCCACTCTCCATTCCATTGCATTCTATTCCTTTCATTTTTCCATTCCGTTCCATTCATTTCATTTGCATTCTTTTGTCCATGCCATTTCATCCCTTATTCCATTCCATTTCATTCCATTCCATTCCATTCTCCGTTTCATTCTCCAGTCCATTCAACATCATTCCATGTCATTCCCTATTCCTTTTTTATTCTGCCCTTCATTCCATTCCATCCCATTCTCCCTTTCATTCCATTCCATTTTCCATTGCGTTCCATTGCATTCCTTCTATTCAGTTCTCCATTTCATTCCATTCCCTTCTCATTCCAATCCATTTCATTCCATGCAATTCTCTATTTCTTTCCATTTTTTTCCATTTTTCATTGCATTCCATTCCATTCCATCTCGTTCCCCATTCCAGTTCATTCTATTCCATTCCATTCCACTCTGCACTGCTTTCTTAATTTAATTCAATTCCATTCTTTATTCCTTCCCATTTTCCACTCCATTCCATTCCATTCTATTCCATTCCATTCCATTCCATTCCATTCCATTCCATTCCATTCCATATTCCCATCCATTCCATTCCATTACACTTTTTTCTGCATCCCATTCCATTCCATTCAATTCTTCATTTCATTCCATTCTCTGTTCCATTCCTTTTTGTTCCATTCTGCATTCCAATCCATTCCATTATCCATTCAATTTCATTCTCTATTCCATTAAGTCCCATTCTCCAATGAATTCCATTCTTCATTCCATCTGTTCGATTCTATTCCTTTCTCCATTCCATTCTTTTTTCATTGCTTTCCATTACAATCTTTATGTCATTCCATTGTATTTTCTTTTCTCTTCCATTCCATTCCATTATCCATTTCATTCCACTCTCCATTCTCAATTTTATTCCATTCCATTCTCCATCCTACATTCCGTTCCATTCAATTCTACATTCAGTTCCATTCCATTTCAGTCTACATTCCGCCCCACCCCATTCCTTTCTCCGTCCCATTCCATTGCATACCATTCATTCTCCATTCTATTCCATTCTCCATTCCATTTCGATATTCATTCCATTCAATTTCCATTCCATTCTGAATTGCATTTTATTCTGCATTCCGTATAATTCTCCATTCCATTCTAGTTTCTTTTCAATTCTGCATTCCTTTTCATTCCATTGTCCATACTGTTCAATTCCTTTGCATTCCATTCTTCGTTCCATACAATTCAATTCTATTCATTTTTCTTTCCATTCAATTTTATTCCACTCCATTCTCCACTCCATTATATTTCATTTCTTTCCATTCCATTCTCCATTTCATAACATTCCATCCCATTCTCCATTCCATTTCATTTCATTCCACTTCATTCAATTCCATTCTCCATTCCATTCCATTCCATTCCATTTCATTCTATTCCATTCCATTTCATTCCATTCCATTCCATCCCACTTCATTTCATTCCTTCTTCGATTCCATTCCATTCCATTCTCCATTCCATTTCCCATTCCATTCTGCACTTTCTTCTCTATTTCTTTCCTTTCTTTTTTCCACTCCATTCGCCATTATCTTCTCCCTTTTATTCCATTCACCATTCCAAACCATTCCATTCTCTGTTTCATTCCATTTGGTTCCATTCACAATTCCATACTGTTTTTTATTCCATTTCATTCCATTTGATCCACGATTCCAGTTTATTCTTTATTCCATTATTCATTTAATTCCATTCCATTCTCTATTCCATTCTATTTCACTCCATTCCATTTCATTCCAATCTCCATTACATTCCATGCATTGTCCATTTCATTCCTTTGCATTGTCCTTTATTCCATTCAATTATTCATTCTATTCCATTCTATTTCAGTCTTCATTTGACTCTATTCCATTCTCCATTTCATCCCATTCCATTCTATTCTCCATTCCATTCCATTACATACCATTCTCACTTCCATTCCGTTATGAATTCCATTTCATTCAATGTCATTCTCCGTTTCATTCTAATTGGCATTCCATTCTCCATTCCATTCCATTCTCCATTCCATTCTTTTCTGCATCCCTTTCCATTCTCCACTCTATTCCATTCAATTATATCTTTCCTTCCTTTCCACTTTATTATATTCACTATTCCATTTCATTCGATTAAATTCTTCATTCCATTCTTCGTTGATTCTCTATTCCATATCATTCTCCATTCCTTTCCAGTGTCCATTCCATACTGCATTCCATTCCAATCTCCATTCTATTCCATTCTGCGTTCCAATCTATTCTCCATTTCATTTCATTCAACTCCATTCTTCATTCCTTTCCACTTCATTCCACTTTCTGTTCCATTTCACTTGATAACATTTTCCATTCCATTCCATTCCTTTTCATTCCAATTCATTCCATTCCATATTCCATTCCATCCTCCCTTCCATTGCAGTCAGAATGCCATTCCATTCTTCATTCCATTCCTTTCTCCATTCCACTCTATTCCATTTCTTTCTCTATTCCATTAAATCTCATTCTTCTTTCTATTCCATTCCGTTCTCCTTTAGCTTCCATTCCAGTCTTTATTCCATTAAATTCCATTCTCCATTCCCTTCCATTTTTTTCATTCCCCATTCCATTACAGCCTCAATTTCATTCCATTCTTCGTTTATTTCCATTCTATTTCATTCTATTCTCAACCCCACTCCATTCCGCTCTGTTCTCCATTCCATTAAATTCCATTTTCCATTCTGTTCCATTTTTCTTTTCATTAGCTTGCATTCTATTCTCCATTTGATTCCATTCCATAATCCATTCGATTCCATTCTGTTCTCCATTGAATTCCATTCTACATTCCACTCCATTTGATTCTGTTCTGCATTTCATTCCATTCATTTCTCTATTAGCTTCCATTCCCTTCTCCATTCCATTCCATTTCAATCCATCATCTTTTCCATTCCCTTCCATTTTCCATTCTATTCTATATCTCATTCTTCATTTTATTTTTCATTCCATTCCATTCTCCATTTTATTCAATTCGTTGTCCATTCCATTCCATTATATTCTCCATTCCTTTCTATTCCATTTAATATTGCATTCCATTCACCATTCAATTCCATTCTTTATTCCATTCTATTCTATTCACATTTCTATTGGATTCCATTCTCCTTTCCATTCTTTTTCCATTGCATTACATTGTCCATTCCATTCTGCAATCCATTTCATCCTCTATTCCTTTCAATTCCATTCTCCATTCCTTTTTATTCCATTGCATTCTTCATTCCATTCCACACTTTTCCATTCTCCATCCTATTCCCTTCTCCATTCCACACAATTCCATTCCTCATTCCATTCCTTTCCATTCTCCACTGCATTAAATTCCATTCCATTCTCCATTCATTTCCCTTCAATTATCCGTTCCATTTTATTCCATTCCATTCTATTCCCCATTCCATTCCATTCCTTTCCAATACGTTACATTCTCCATTCCATTACATTCTTCATTCCATTCCCTTCTCTCCATTTCAATCCATTCCATTCTCAATTCCTTTCTATTCCATTCAATTCCATTCCATTCTCCAATCAATTTTATTCCATTTCATTCTCCATTCCTTTACTTTCAATTCCATTCTTCATTTCTTGCTATTCTATTATCCATTCCATTACTTTCTCCTTTCTATTTTTATTCCATTTTATTTCATATTTCATTTTATTTCATTCCATTCTCCATTCCGCTCTCTATTCAACTGCATTACATTCTCCATTACATTTCTTTCCTTTCTTCCTTCCATTCCATTCCGTTTCATTCTCCTTTCCATTTCGTTCAATTCCATTCTCCACTCAGTTCCATTTATTTCTCCATTTCATTCCATTCACTTAAATTCTTCATTCGTATCCATTTCTTTCTTCATTCTATTTCATTCCCTTCTGTTTTTCCTTCTATTCCATCCATTATCCCTTCCATTTCATTCCATTACATTGCATTCCATTCCATTTAACTACATTCTTTATTTCATTCCATACCATTCTCTATTGTTTTCCATTCTATTCCATTCTGTTCTCCATTCAATTTCCATTGCATTCCATATCGATTGCATTCCATTCTCTGTTTCAATTTTTCCATTTCTTTCTCTATTCCATTCAATTCTACATTCCATTCCATTCTCCATTTCATTCCATTTTCTATTCCATTGTATTACATTCTATTCTTAGTTTCATTTTATTGCATTGTCCATATCTTTCGATTCCATTGCATTCTATTCTCCTTTTCTTTCCATTCCATTCCATAAATTTTGTTTTCAGTTCAGTTCAATTCTATACCATTCTCAACTTCATTATGTTCCATTTCATTCCATTCCATTCTGCATTCCATTCCATTTCATTCTCCATTTCATTTATTTTTCCATTCCCTGCTATTTCATTGTCCGTTATATTTTGTTCTACATTCCATTCAATTTCATTCTGTTTTTTATTCCATTCTCCGTTCCATTCCATTCTCCAATCAATTCCATTTTCCCTTTAAATCTATTCAATTCTTCAGTACATTTATTTCCATTCAATATCATTCCATTTCATGCTTTATTCAATCCCGTTCCAATCCATTTTCCATTCCATTATTTTCTCCATTCCATTCCTATTCATTCACAATTGTATTCCATTCTCTATTCCATTTCAGTCTTCATTCCATTATATTCCTTTCTATTCACTATTCTATTGCACTGCATTCTCCATTCCATTCCATTCTCCATTCCGTTTCATTCTATTCTCCATTCCATTTCATTCATTCTATTCTCCATTCCATTCCATTCTATTGTCCGTTCCATTCCATCCCATTCCATTCCATTCCATTTTCTATTCTATTCCATTCCATTCCATTCAATTCCATTCCATTCCATCCCCCTTTCCATTCGATTCCACTTACCATTCCATTCTCCTTTTAATTACATTGCATTCTCCATTTTATTCCATGCCATTTTCCTTTCCATTGCTTTCTTCATTCGATTCAAATCCATTCTATTCTCCATCAATTCATTTCTCCATTCGAATCCATTCCATTTCTATCCCCATTCCATTCTATTCAATTTTAACATCCATTCTATTCCAAACCATTCTTTTTTCCATTCCTTAAATTCCATTATCCATTCCATTATCCATTGCAGTACATTTTTATCCTTTCTGTTCTCCATTCCACTCCATTCCATTCCATTCTGCTTTGAATCCATTCCATTTCATTCTCCATTCCATTTCATTCAATTCCATTGTGCATTCCTTTCCAATTCATTCTTTATTCCATTCCTTTAAATTCCATTCTCCATTCTTTTCCGATCCACTATCCATTCTGGTACATTTTTATCCTTTTTATTCTTCATTTCATTTCATTTCTTTCTCCATTTCATTGTATTTAATTCTCCATTCCATTCCACTCTATTCCATTAGGATTTCCATTTCATTCCTTATTCCATTCTATTCTCAACCCCATTCCATTCCATTCTTCATTCTATTCCTTTCCACTTTCTCTTCAATCCCCCATTCCATTTCTTCCTTCCTTTCTTTCTCAATTCCATTCTATTTCCCATTTCATTCTTCATTTTTCTTCCTTTACATTCCATTTATTTTTCCATTCCATTCTCCATTGCCTTCTCCATTCCATTTCATTCTCCATTCTGTCCCATTCCATTCCATTCTCTATTACATTCCATTTTCGTTTGCATTTCATTCCATTCCATTGTCCATTTCATTTCGTTCTTTAATCCATTCTTCATTTAATCCCATTCCATTCTACATTCCATTCCATTCTCCATTGCATTCCATTACATTCGACTCTCCATTCCATTCCATTCCATTGCATTCCATTCTCCATTCCATTCCATTCCATTCTCCATTTCATTCCATTGCATTCCATTCTCCATTCCATTCCATTCTCCATTCCATTCAATTTTTGATTTCATTTCATTCCATTTCATCCTCCATTCCATTTCATTTTTTAATCCAGTCTTAATTTAATTCCATTCCATTCTGCCTTATATTTCATTCTCCATTGCATTCTATTCTCCATTCCACTTCGTTATATTCTGTTCTCCATTCCATTAAATTGCAATCTTCATCCCATTCCGTTCCTTGATTTATTAGCTTCCATTCCATTTTAAATTCCATTCCGTTTCATTCTTCATTCCATTCCATTATTTTCTATTCCTCATTCTATTCCATTCTCCTTACTCTCCCATTCTCCTTTTATTTTCACTCCATTACATTCCATTCTCCATTCCCTTCTGTATTCCATTCCATTCCTCGTTTCATTTAATTCCATTTCATTTCATTCTCCATTCCATTGCACTCCATTCTCCACCCCATTTCCTTCTGCTCCCCAACCCATTCCACTCCTTTCCTATATCCATTCTACTTCTTTTACTTCTCTGTTACATTCAGTTACTTTCTATTAGTCATTCCGTTGATTCTATTCCTTTCTCCATTCTATTCCATTACATTCTTTATTCCATTCCATTCTATATTCTAGTCTCCATTTCATTATCCAACACATTCCATTACATTTCACTCCATTCCATTCTCCATTCTGTTTCATTCAACAGTCCACTCCATTGCATTCCATTCTCCGTTCCATTTGATTCCAGTCTCCATTCCATTAATTTTTCCATTCCTTTCCCTTCCATTCTTCATTCTATTTCATTCTACTTTCCATTCAATTATGCTCTACTTTCCATTCCATTCTCTATTCCGTTCCCTTTTACCTTCAATTCCATTCAATTCTTCATTGGATTCCATTCCATTCCAGCTTCATTCCATTCCATGCTTGATTCCATCCCACATTATTCCATTCTTTATTCCATTCTTTTCTCCATTCAATTCCATCCCATAATTCATTTCATTCCATTCTTCATTCTGATTCTTACTCCATTCCATTCTCCATTCCACTACATTCCCTTTTCATCTTCATTTCCTTCTCCATTTCATTCCATTTTGTTTCATTCTCCATTCCATTCCTTTCTCCGTTCCATTCCATAAAATTTTTCTTTCCATTCCATTCTATTCTACCTTCAATTCCATTCCAGTCTCCACTCTGTTTCATTCCATTCCATTCTCCATTTAATTACATTCCATTCTCCATTCAATTTCATTCTCCATTCCAATCCATTCCATTCCATCCCATTCTATTTGATTCAATTTCTTTCTATTCTGCATTCCATTCGATTCTCCATTCGATTCCATTTGATTTCATTCTCCTTTCCATTCCATTCACTTTCATTCTCCATTCCATTCCAAACTATTCTTTATTCCTTTCCATTCCATTCAATTCTTCATTGCATTATTCATTCCAGTACATTGCAATATCTTCTATTCTCCATTGATTCCATTTCATTCTCCTTTCCCATCCATTCCATTCACCATTCTATTCCATTGTATTCCATTTTCCTTTCCATTCTATTCTGCCTCCCATTCTGTTCTCAATCATATTCCATTGCATTCTCCATTTTATTCTATTCCTCTTTCTATTCCTTCCTCCATTCCATTTCATTGTTCATTCCCTTTTCCACTCCATTCCATTTCCCATTCCAACTTTCACTTTCTTCTCTATTTCTTTCTGTTCTTCTTTCCAATCCATTCTCCATTGTATTCTCCATTTTAATCCATTCTCCATTTCAATCCATTGCACCCTCCGTTTCGTTCCATTTCGTTCCATTCACTGTTTCATTCCGTTTTTGATTCCCTTTCATTCCATTCAATCTCCCATTTGATTTCAGTCTTTATTCCATTATTCATTTAATTCTATTCCATTCTCCATTCCATTCCATTTCATTGCATTCCATTCCATTTCTTCCCATTCCTTTCCAATCCCTCCTTTCCATTCAATTCCATACCATTCCATTCCTTTCCTCAATCCATTGCATTCCATTGCATTATCCATTTCATTCCTTTGCATTCAATCCTTTATTCCATTCCATTCCATCTCCATTCCATTCCACTCCTTTTCATTCTTCATTCCACTCCATTCCATTCTCAATTTCACTCCATTCCTTTCTATTCTCCATTCCATTCCACTCTCCATTCCATTGTATTATCAATATCCTTTCATTCTCCCTTCCATTTTATTTTCCATTCCATTCTTAATTTCATTCTATTCTCCATTCCATATCATGCTCCATTCCTTTCCAATTTGCATTCCATTCTCCTTTCCATTCCATTCTCCACTCCATTCTTTTCTGCATTCCTTTACATTCTCCATTCTGTTGCCCTCAATTCAATTCCTCTTTCCTTTCCACTGTATTGTATTCACTCTTCCACTTCATTCGATTAAATTCTCAATTCCGTTGCAGTCGATTCCATTCTTCGTTGCTTCTCCATTCCATATCATTCTCCATTCCTTTCCAGTCTCCATTCCATTCTCCATTCCATTCCAATCTCCATTCGAATACATTCTACATTCCATTCCATTCTCCTGTCCATTAAATTCCATTCTCCATTCCATTCCATTCCTACTCTACTAGCTTCTATTCCCTTTGCCATTCCATTCTTTATTCCATGTCATTCCAATCCGTCATCCATTCCATTCGTTTTCATTCCCCATTCTATTCTCCATTCGATTCTTCATTGGATTTTTCATTCCATTATTTTCTCCATTTTATTCTATTCCATTGCCTTTTCCATTCCATTGCATTTTCCATTCCTTTCTATTCCATTTCATTCTCCATTCAATTCCATTCTTTTTTTTTCATTCTATTCCATTCTCTTTTCCATTGGAACCCATTCTCCCTTGCATTCTTTTTCCTTTGCATTACATTGTCCATTCCGTTTTCCAATGTTTTTCACTCTGTATTCCATTAAATTCAATTCTCCATTCCTTTTTATTCCATTCCATTCTTCATTCCATTCCATTCCTTTCCATTCTCCATTCTTTTCCATTCTCCATTTCACACAATTCCATTCTTCATTCCATTCCATTTTATTCTCCACTCCACTGAATTCCATTCCATTCTCCATTCCTTTCCTTTCCATTATGTCTTCCATTTTATTCCATTCCATTCCATTCTCCATTCTATTCCATTCTTCCTTCCATTCCATTCTCCATTTTATTTCATTACATTCTTCATTACATTCCCTTCATTTCCACTCCAATCCGTTCCATTCTAGATTCCATTCTATTCCATTGTATTCTATTCCACTCTTCATTACATTTAATTCCTTTCTCCTTTCCATTCCATTACATTTCATTCTCCGTTCCATTTCATTCAATTTTATTCTCTGCTTCATTCCATTAGGTTCTGCATTCCATTGCATTCACTTACATTCTTCATTCTTATCCATTCTCTTCTTCATTCTATTCCATTCTATTCAATTCCATTCCATTCCTCATTCTATTTCATGCAATTCTCCCTTCCATTCCATTCCATTCTCCATTCCATTCAGTTCCACTACATTCTTTATTGCATTCCATTCCATTCTCCATTCTTTTCCATTCTATTCCATTCCATTACCCATTTTATTCCCTTCCATTTCCACTGCATTCCATTATCGATTGTATTCTATTCTTTGTTCCAATACATTCCATTCTGTTCTCTATTCCATTCAATTCTACATTCCATTCCATTCCATTTTCTATTCCAGTCTATTCCATTCCATTACCCACTTAATTTTTCCATTGTCCATATTGTTCGATTCCATTGCATTTTATTCTTCATTCCATACCATTCCATTGCATTCCATGAATTTCTTTTCTCATTTTTTATTCCATTCTCCATTCCATTCAGTTCCATTATTCATTCAATTCCACTCTCCCTCAAGGCTATTCCATTCTTCAATACATTCGTTTCCATTCTCCATTCAATTTCATTCCATTCCATGCTTTATTCCATCCCATTCCAATCCATTTTCCATTCCATTATTTTCTCCATTCCATTCATATTCATGCTCCATTTTATTCCATTCTCCATTCCATTTCAGTGTTCATTCCATACATCCCATTGTATTCTCTATTCCATTGCATTCCATTCTACATTTCATTCCATTCTACATTTCATTGCGTTACATTTTCCATTATATTTCATTCCATTCTCTTCTCCATTCCATTCCATTCCATTCCATTCCATTCCATTCCATTCCATTCCATTCCATTCCATTCCATTCCATTCCTTTCCACTCAATTCCATTATCCTTTCCATTCAATTCAATTCACCTTTCCATTCTCCATTTAATTATATTACATTGTCCTTTCCATTCCATTCTCCATTTAATTCCATTGCATTCTTCATTTTATTCAGACGCACTCTATTCTCCGTTCCATTCCATTCTCCATGCGATTTCATTCCATTTCTATCTCCATTCCATTCCATTCAATTCCATTATCCATTCCATTCCCACCCATTCTTTGTTCCCTTCCATTAAATTCCATTATCCAACCTGTTCCAATCCATTATCCATTCCAGCACATTTTGATTTTTTCTATTCTCCATTCCATTCCATTTCACTCTCCATTCCATTGCTTTTCATTCTCCATTCCATTCCTCTCTATTCCATTCTGGTTTTCATTTCATTTTTTATTCCATTCCATTCTCAATCCCATCCCATTCTATTCTTCATTGTCTTCCTTCCCAGTTTCCATTCAATCCTCCATTCCATTTCATCACTCATTATCATCTCAATTCCATTCTATTTCCCTTTTCATTCTTCATTCCTTTCTCCTTTGCATTCCATTTTTTCGATTCCATCTTCAATTATGTTCTACATTTCTTTCCATTCTCCATCCCATTCCATTCCATTCTCCATTCTATTTCATTCCATTCCATTCTCCGTTCCATTACATTTTCGATTGCATTTCATTCTATTTCATCATCCATTCGACTTCGTTCTTTAATGCATTCTTCATTTAATTCCATTCCATTCTCCATTCAATTCCATTTTCCATTGCATTCTGTTCCATTCCACTCTCCATTCCATTCCATTCCATTCCATTCCATTCCATTGCATTCCACTCCATTCCATTCTTCATTCCATTTTATTCCATTCCATTACATTTTCGATTCCATTTCACTCAATTTCATCCTCCATTCTTTTTCATTCTTTAATTCATTCTTAATTTAATTCCACTCCATTCCCCATTCCATTCCAATCAATTCTCCATTCCATTCCATTTCATTCAGTTCAATTTCCATTGCATTTCATTCCATTCTCAATTTCATTCCATTCCATTCGGTCCTCCATTCCATTTCAGTCCCTTGCCCATTCCACTACATTTCATTTCATTTTACCTTTCATTCCATTCTTCATTCCATTCCATTATTTTCAATTCCATTCTCTATTCCATTTCATTCAATTTTCATTGTATTCCACTATTTCTTCCATCCCATTCCATTCCATTTTCCATTTCAATTCATTCTTCCTTTCGTTCCATTCCATTATCCAATCATTTTAATTCCATAATATTCTCCATTTTATTCTCCATTCAATTCCATTTTCCTTTCCTTTACAGTCAATTATCCATTCCTTTCCTTTCTTTTTTTCCGTTTATTTGATTCTATTTCATTCTCTATTCCCTTTCATTCCATTCTTTTTTCCTTTTTATTCCATTCCATTCATTATTCCATTCCATTCCATTCTTCTTACCTTTCAATGCCATTCTTTTTTCCATTCCACTCTCCATTCTCCATTCCATTCCCATCTCCCCTCTCTATTCCATTTCATTTTCTTCTACATTCAGCTCCGTTCCATTTCATTCCATTCTCCATTCCATCCCATCCCATTACATTCTCCATTCCATTCCATTACACGCCATTCTTCATTTGATTCCATTCTCCATTCCCTTTGATTCTCCATTCCATTCAATTTCCATTCCCTTCTAAATATCATTCTATTCTGCATTGCATATCATTCTCCATTGCATTCCAACTTCCATTCCATTGTCTTCAGTTTCATTCTTCAGTACATTTCACTACATTTTATTTTCTCTTTCTTTTCATTTGATTAAATTCTTTATTTCATTACAGTCCATTGTATTCTTCATTCCATTCTCCATTTCATATCATTCTCCATTTTATTCCAGTTTCCTGTCCATTCTCTGTTCCATTCCATTCTCCCCTGAATTCCGTTCTGCATTCCATTACATTCTCCCTTCCATGCCATGCCATTCCATTCTTCATTCCTTTCCACTCCATTCCATTCTCTATTACATTTCATTTGATTCCATTATCCATTGCATACCATTCTCCATTCCATTCCATTCAATAACATTCCATTTTCCCTTTCATTCTCAACTTTATTCCATTCTTTCTTCCAGTCCATCCATCCCTCATTCCATTCCATTCCATTCCATTCTCCATTGCATTATATTCTCCATTCTTCTGCATTCCATTCCGCCTTCAATTTATTAAATTCCATTCTCCATTCCATTCCATTCCTTTCTTCATTAGCCATCGTTCCCAGCTTTTATTTCTCTACCATGTGTGTACTCATACAGTGCAAATACAATGAAAGTTGGTTTAAAACATTTTTTTAACAAGATACTGCCAATTGTAATTCACTGAACTAACTGGTTTTTGGATGGTTGTGGTTCAAGGGAGGCTGACTTGGCCACGAAAATTAATTGAGATCCAGGCTCGGCAAGGTGGCTCATCTCTGTAATCCCAGCACTCTTGGAAGCTCTGGTTCAGGAGTTTGAGACTAGCCTGGGCAACATAGATAGACCCCATTTCTACAAAAAAGACAAAACCAGGAACTTATCCAGCATGGTGGTAACCTGTAGTCACTATTACGTGGGAGGCTGAGTCAGAAGGATCGCTTGTGCCTGGGAGGTTGTAGCTGCAGTGAGCTGTAACCATGCCACTGCACTCCAGCCTGAGTAAGAGCTGGTCTCAAGGAAAAAAAGCTGAGTCCCCTCTTAGAGAGGGCAAGCTAATGCTGACAGGTGTCAGAGATGCCAAGGAAAACACCCAAGGGTTATCAGAGCCATCAAAGTCACCCTGGCCTCTTGGTGGGGGGTGAGAATGTACATGTATGGGAAGGAGAATGTCCCTTTCAGACCTTTCACTCCCAGTCCCTGGAGTCACAGCTCAGTGGCCTGCCTCACCCACTGGCTCATGGGGGTGTCTGATGGTATGGCAGAGCCTGCAGAATTTCCCTTCCTAGAAGGAGGGTGGTGAGGGTCTGAGATCTAAGGAATGCCCTGGAGGAATACAAGGGAGAAAATCTGTCAGAGGACCTCCACCAGGCAGTGGACAGTTACTGGTTTCACAACTTGTTTCTTATGCTGAGTCTCATAACTGAATCTGCAGTGGGCAGGGAGTGGGGGGAGGGGAATCCTAGGAAAACTATTCATACTGTTTGGGTGGTTAGTGAGTAGGAAATGGCAGTGCTAGAAAAAAGTCCTGTTAAACCACATTGTGTAAGCTGTTTTTTCCAAAGGGAAAAAACTAAACCTGCCACTGCCTGGAGGCTGGGTAGTCTTCCTTGCATTTGAGGGTGCTCCCTGTTGTTGGGTCTAAGTGAGAGGAAGCCCTTCGTGGAAGACACTGACCCAATCTAAGGAGGTTGGTAGCTGTGCAGAGCCCCTCCCCTGGAGCATATTGGGGGTTTGGCCAAAGCAGTGTACCCAGTAGGGATTCTGAAAAGAAGCCTTCATTGTTAGCATGGGAAACGTCCACACTTCCATCTCCTCCCTGCATTTGCCCAGGACTCTTGGTTTTAGAGGTGTGAAAAGGTAAGAGAGAGTCCAGTCCTGTCCAAACAATGGGTAAGAAGTCCCCACCCTGCCACCAGATTCCTCTCTCTGTAAAGGTCAGAGGAACAAAACCTCAGTAGAAACTGGAGACTCTGTGGCTGGGAGCAGAGAGACCCTGAGTCTTTCCATCTAAACTGCCAGCAGCTGGGAGATCAGGGGCAGGCCCAGGAGGGGTGCAGAAGTGGGCAACTGAGGGGGCCCTTCCCTGCAAGACAAGGACCCCTGTGGGAGCTGCACTTCCTGCTTCCTTTGCAGTGTGATCAATTCATGAACTTTGCAAGCCTGCTCCTGTCCTGGCTGGCACCTCAGAAGCATGGTGCTTTGTCTTCCCTTCCAGGAGGCAGGAGAGGGATGTTGGGCCAAGGCTACACTTGCATTGCCTGCTTCCTTTCCCTCTGGGAACACAAGGTGGCCCTTCCGTATGCCAGAGGGAAGCCCTTCCAGGTCTCTTAGAACTGTTTGGTGTGGTGGGGACGTCAGTTTGCCTCAGGGTTAGCCCTCCATGGTCGCTGGGAGACTACACACCTCCAGTCCTCAGGACCTTGTCTGAAGATGCAACCCTGGCCAGCTAGGGCAGCCTAGCTCCTACCTCATGGCACATTAGTCAGACTGTTAAGCCATGATGGGAAATGGGACCACAGAAACCTCAATCAACATGGTGCTGACAGGCCGGGTCTGCAGGCATGCCCAGATCTGACGTTCCTGAGTCAGCCTCAGTTCTTCCCACAACACACACACAGCAGCTGCCCCAGAGACTGGCTGGACCTGCTCCTGCATCGTCCTCCTGCCAGAGACAAGCTCTGTCTGCCCCACCTGGTCTGGCAGCCTTCAGGAAAATTCTTGGTTTAAAGAGTTGTCCAGAGTAAGACTGCATTCTTGGTCATGACCTGAAGGGGAAAAAGGTTATTCGTTCTGGCTCCCAAGAGTGGCTTCCTGGGAGAGCCTCTCCCTTTTCCTTACGTGCCCTCCTTCAGCGTAAATACATCAGGTCACAGCAGGACACCTTGGCATTGGCTAGACAGGAATGTCCTAAAGAATGAATTACCTAGGATGGGGATGAAACAGAATAGAAAGGAATGGAGAAGGGAATTTAATGGAGAATAAACTGGAAAGGAGAATGGAATAAAACGGAATGGAGAATAAAAGGAAATAGAGGGAATAAAGAATGTAATCAAATGGAGACAGCAATGGAATAGAATAGAATGGAATGGACAGTCAAATGGAACGAGAATGGAATGAAGAACGGAATGGAATGGAAAGGAATGAAATGAACAATGGAATGAAATGAAAAATGGAATTTAATAAAAATGGAATGGAATGGTGAATGGAAGAAAATATAATGGAATAGAATGGAAAATGAAATGGAATGGAAAGGAGAATGGAATGCAGTGGAATGGCACAAAGAATGGACTAAAATGGAATGGAGTATGGCATACAATAGAATGAACTGCAATATCAAATGTAGTAAAATGTAGAAATGGAATGGAATGGAATGAAATGGAATGGAATGTAGAATGAAATGGAAAGGAATGGAGAATTCAATGGAATGGAAAATGGAGAAAAAATTGAATCGAATGGAGAATGGAATGGAATGGAAAGGAAAATGGAATCGAATAGAAAGAGAATAGCATAGATAGGAGAGTGGAATGGAAAGGAGAATGGAATGGGGTGGAGTATAGAACAGAATGTAATAGATAACGGAATGGAACAGAATGGAAAATGGAATTGAATGGAGAATAAAATGGAATGGAAGGGAATGGAGAATGCAATGGAATGTAATTGATAATGGATATCAATGGATGGAGAATGGAATGGAATGGAAAATATCATGGAGAATGGAATGGACAATGGAATGGAATGGAATTGAGAACGGAATGGAAAATAGAATGGAATGGACTGGGAATGGAAGTGAATGGAATGAAATGGAATGGAATGGAGAATGGAGAAGGGAATTGAATAGAGAAAGGCATGGAATGGAGAATAGAATGGAGTGAAATGGAGAATGGAATAGAATTAAGAATGGAATGAAAGGAAATGAGAATGGAATGGGATGAAGTATGGAATGGAAAATGGTTTGTTATTGCATCGAATGAAATGGACAGCACAATGAAATGGAGAATCAAATAGAGAATGCAATGCAGCAGAGAATTTAATGGTATGAAGTGAAGTGGAGAGTGGAATGGATAATGGAATAGAATGAAATGCAATGGATAATGGAATGGAATTGCATGCAAAAAATGGAATGCAATGGAAAAACAAATGGAATGGAATGCAATGGAAAAACGAATGGAATGGAATGGAATGGAAAAACGAATGGAATGGAATGGAATGGAATAGAGAATGGAATGGAATGGGAAAGAATGGCATGGAATGGCATGGAAAATTGAACAGAATCGAAAAGGTTGAATGAAGAATGGAATGGAATGGAATAAAATGGAATCTAATGAAATTGAATGGAGAATTAAATGGAAAGGAAAGGAATGCAGACCGAAGAATGAAATGGAATGGAAAGAAATGGAATGGAATGGAGTAGAGAATGGAAAGAAGTGGTATCACATGAAATATATAATGGAATGGAGTCAAATGAAATGGAACAAAGAATGGAATGTAATGGAAACGAATTGAATGGACAACTGAATGCAGAATGGAATTCAATATAATGGAATTGAAGATGGAAAGGAATGGAGAGTGGATAACATGGAGAATAGAATGGAATGAAAAATACAATGGAGAATGGAATGGAGAATGGAAGACAATGGAATGGAGAATGTAAAGGAATGTGGAATGGAATGAAATGAAATAGAATGAAACGGAATGGAGAATGGAATGGGATGGAAAAAAATGCAGAACCGGAGAATGGAATGAAATGGAATGAAGTGAAGAAAAGAATTGAATGGAATCAAACGGAATGCAGTATAAAATGAAGTGGAATAGAATGGAATGAAGAATGGAATGGAATGGAAACAAATGGAATAGAGAAAGGAATTGAATAGAATAGGATTGATTTTGAAATTGAAATGAAATGGAGAACGGAATGACATAAAGAATGATATTGAATGAAGAATGTAATGGAATGGACAATGGTGTGGAAAGGAATGGAATGGAGAACGGAATGGAATTAGATGGAATGGAGAATGGAATTGAATGGAATGAAACTGAAGGTAAAATGGAATGGAATGGAGAATCAAGACTGGAAAGTAATGGAATGGAGAGTGGAATGGAATAAAATGGAATGGAGAATGGAATGGAAATGAAATACCAATTGAATGAATGAAAGAAAGGATGGAATTGAAAAAGGAATGGAGAGTAGAATGGAGTAGAATCAAATGGATGGAATGAAGAATGGAATGCAATAAAATGGAGAATGGAATGCAAAATGGAAAGAAGTCGGATGAAATGGAGAATGGAATGGAATGGAATTCAACCGAATGCAAAATGGAAGGGAGTGCAATGGAATGGAGAATGAAGAGTGCAATGGAATGGAAAGGAGAGTTGAGAGTAGAATGGAATGAAATGGAATGGAAAGGAAAGAAAAATGGATAGGAATGGAATGGATTAAAATATGGAATAAAAAAATGAAAAGGAAGTTGAAGGGAATGAAATGGAGAATGGAATAGAATGGAATACATAAAATAGAGAAAAGAATGGAATTGAGAATGTAATAAAACAAAATGGAGAATGGAAAGGAATGGCATTAAATGCAATGAGATGGAATGGAAAATAAAATGGAATGAAATGTAATGGAACGAACTAAAATGGATAATGAAATGGAGTGGTATAGAATGGAATGGAGTAAAGAATGGAGTGGAGAATGGAAAGGAATGGAATGGAATGTACAATAGCATGGAATAGAATGGGATGGAATGGAATGGACTGGAGATGAAATGGGACAGAATGGAATGGAAAGGAATGGAATGGAATGGAATGGAACATAGAATGGAATGGAAAGGAATGGAAGTCAAAGAAGAATGGAAGGAAATTTAATAGAGAATGGTATGTAAAAGAATAGAATTGAAAGTGGAAGAAATGGAGAGTGGAATGGAATGAAGAATGGAATGGAATGGACAATGGATTGCAATGGACAATGGGATTCAATGAAAATGTAACAGAATGAAATGGAGAAGGGAATAAAAGAGAGTGAAATAGAATAGAATAAAAAGAAACGGAATGGAGAATCGAATTGAATGGAATGGAATGAAGCTAAGAATTTACTGCAATGGAATGCAGAATGGAATCTAATAGATTGGAGAAAAAATGGAATGGAATGGAGAACGGAATGGAATGGGATGAGATGGAGAATAGAATGGAATGGAGAAGAGAATGCAGTGAAATGAAATGTAACATAATGTAGAATGGAATGAAATTGAATGGATAATGTAATGGAAAGGAATGGAGAAATTAAAGCAATGAAATGAAGAATCAAATATAATGGAATGGAGAATTGAATACAATGGAGTGAAACCGAATATGGAATGTAATGGAGAATGGAATAGAGAATGGAATGGAAGTGGGAATGAAATGAAGAGCGGAATGGAGTAGAGAATGGGTTAGGAATGGCTTGGAGAATTAAATGGAATGAAATGGACTTTTTAAATAAATAAAGAATGTAATGGAGAATGGAATGGAATGGATAAAATATGGAGAATGCAAAGTACTGGAATTAACAATATAACTGAAAGGAATGGAGAATGGAAAGGAATGGAAAATACAATGGAGAATGCAACAGAGAGTGTAATGGAATGGAGTGGAGAATGGACTGGATAATGAAAGGGAATGGAATGGAATAGAATGGAGAAGGTAATGGAAAATGGAATGGAATGGGAATAGAATGGAATGAAATCGAGGATAAAATGGAGTGGAATGGAATTAAGAATTGAACTGAAGGGAATGGAGAATGGAATGGAATGAAGTATGGAAAGGCGAATGGTTTGTTATAGAATACAAAGAAATGGATAGTAGAATGGAATGGAGAAATGAAAGGAGAATGAAATGGAATGGAGCATAAAATGGATTGGAGAATGGTATGGAATGGAATGCAATGGAGAATGGAATGAAATTGAGGCAAAGGAATGGAATGCAATGGAAAAATGAATGGAGTGGAATGGAATAGAGAATGGAATATAACTGAATAAGTGGAATGAAGAATCAAATGGGATGTAAAGGAGAATAGAATTGAATGGAATGGAATGGAGAATGGAATAGAATAGAATAGGTGGAATGAAGAATGTAATGGAATGGAATGAAACAAAATGAAATTGAATGAAATGAAATGGAGAATTAAATGGAATGGAAAAAAATGCAGAATGGAGAATGGAAAGGAATGGAATGCAATGGAATGGAATGGAGAATGGAATGGAATGTTATTGAACCAAACGTAAAATGGAATGGAGTCAAATGGAAAGGAACAAAGAATGAAATGCAGTGGAAATGAATGGAACACAGAATTGAATGCAGAATGGAATGGATTATAATGAAATTGAAAATGGAGTGGAATGAAGACTGGATAAAATGAAGAACGGAATGGAATGGAAAATACAACGTAGAATGGAAAGGGGAGTGGAATGGAGAATGGAATGGAATGGAATGGAGAATGCAAAGGAAAGTGATGAAATGGAGAATGGCATAGAATGGAATTTTAAAGGCAGCAAAATGGAATGGAGTGGAATGGAATGAGAATGAAGAGTACAATAGAATGAAAAGGAGAATTCAGAGTGAAATGGATGCAAAGGAATGCAAATGGAATGGAAAGAAAAATAGTCCAGAATGGAATGGAAAAAAAATGAGAAAAAAATTCAATGAAATGGAATGGAGAGTGGAATAGAATCAAATTGATAAAGTGAGAATTGACTGGTATGTAATGGAGAATGGAAGAAAAAAATGAAGAATAAAAAGGAATGGAAATAAATGCAATGGAATGGAATGGAAACTGGAATGGAATGCAATGAAATGGAATGGAAAATGTAATGCAATGGAATAGAATGGAATGGAGAAAAAAAGGAATGGAGACTGGAACAAATGGAATGTAATGTAGACTAGAATGGAAGAAAATTGAATGCAATGGAAGGGAATGGAGTGGAGAATGGAGGGGAAAGGAATCGAACGGAATGCAGAATGGAATTGAAGTTAACGAAGAAGGGAATGGAAAGGAATGGAATGGGATGGAATGGAATGGAAAGGAATGGAATGGAATGGAATGGAGAATGAAATATAATAGAATGGAATTGAATATGGAAAGGAATGGAGAAAGGAATGGAATGGAGAATGGAATGCAATGGAAATGTATTGGAATGGAATAAAATATTATGGAAAGGAAAAGAATAGAATGTAATGGAATGAAGAATCAAATTGAATGAAATGGAATGAAACAGAGAATGGACCTCAATAGATTAAAGTATGGTAAATAATAGAATGGAGAAAACAATGGAAAGGAATGAAGAATGAATGAAATACAATGAGATGGAGAATGGAATAGAATGGAGCAGAGAATGCAGGGAATGGAATGGAATTGAGAATGGAATGGTATGGAAATGCAAGGAAAGGCAATAAAATGAAATGGAATTGAATGAAGAGTGACGTGCAGTGAAATGGAAGAGTATGGAGAATCAACTGGAGTGGTGAATGTGATGGAATGGAATGGAGAATGGTATGGGATGGAATGGAAAATAGAATTGAATGAAATGGAATTGGGAATGGAATGGAAAGAAATGGAATGGAGAATGGAATGGAATAGAATGGAGAATATAGCGAAGAAAATGGAATGGAATGGAAAATTGAATGAAATGGAATGTAATGAAAAATGGAATGGAGATTGGAATGGAATGCAGAGTGGAAAGAAATGGAATTGAATGGAGAATGGAATGAAATTGAATGGAATGGAGAAAGAAATTGAATGAAAAATGAATGGAATGGCTTGAAGACTGGAAGGAAATGGAATGGAATTGAATGAAATGGGAAAAGGAATGATAAGGAATTGAGAATATAATGGAACAGAGAATGGAATGGAATGTAACGGAGAGTGGAAAGGAATGAAAAATGGAACGGAATGGAATTGTGAATGGAACGGTGGTTGCAATGAAATAGAGAATGGAAAGAAATGGAATTGAATGGAGAATGGAATGGAATTGAATGGAAAGGAGAATGGAATTGAATGAAAAACGAATGGAATGGATTGGAGACTGGAATGAAATGGAAAGAAACAGAAAAAGAAATGGTAAGGAATGGAGAATGGAACAGACAATGGAATGGAAGGTAAATGAGAATGAAATGGAATTTAAAGGGAAATGGAATGGAATGGGATGGAGAATGGAATTGAAAGGAGTATAAAATGGGAAAGAATGGGGAAATATATGGAATGAAATTGACCAGAATGGAGAATAGAGTGAAATGAAAAATACCACAGAGAATGGAAAGGAGAATGGACTGAAGAATGGAATTAAGTAGAAGGGATAACGGAATTGAATGGATAATGTGATTGAATGGAGAAAGGAATGGAATGGAGGAAAAATGGATTGGAAAGAAAAATGGAATGGATTGGAATGGGATAAAGAATGGAATAAAATGGAGCAGAGAACGGAATGGAATGGAATAGAATAGAGAATGGAATGGAATGAACGGAATGGAATGGAATAGAATGGAATGGAATGAAGAAAGGAATGAAATGGAATGGAATTTGTTGGAGAATGAAATGGAGAGGTGAGGAATGGAATGGAGAATGAAATGGAATGGAATGGATTTGAATTGAGAATGAAGTGTAGTTGAATGGAATGGAATGGAACAAACAATACAATGGAAAGGAATTGAATGGGATGGAGAATGAAATGGAATGGGAAATAGAATGGAAAGGAGAACAAAATGAAAAACAATGGAATGGAGAATGGAATTGACAATGGAATGAATGGAAAGGAAAATTCAATGAAATGGAATGGAATGGAGAATTGAATGGAGAATAGAATTGAATGCAGTGAAACGGAGAATGGAATGGAATGGAGAAAAGAACGGAATTCAATGGAATGGAGAATGGAAAGAAACCGATAATAGTAAAGACTGGAATGGATTGCATAATTGAATGGATTGAGGTGGAATGGAGAATGCAATGTAAGGGAATGGAGGATAAAATAAAATTGAATTAAATGAGATGGAGCACATAATGGAAGAAAATGAAGTATATAATGGAATGGAGTATGAAAAGGAGAGTGAAATGTAAAGCAGATTAAGACAGAGATTGGAATGGTATGGAAAGGAATGGAAAGCAGAATAGAATAAAATGAAAAATAAAATTAAATGGAATGGAGAATAAAATGGAGAATTGAATAAAATGGAAAGAATAATGAAAAGGAAAAAAGAATAAATGGAATAAACACTGGAATTGAATGGAGAATGGATGGAAGCGGCAATGGAATGGAGAACGTAATGGAATGGATTGGAAAAGGAATGGAATGGAAAGGAGAAGGGAAATGAATAGAATGGAATGTAATGGAAGATGAAATGAAATTGAATGGAGAACAGAATGCAATGGATTAACACAGAGAATGGACTGGAACGGAATTGAGGACGGAATGAAATGAAATGGAGAATCAAAAGTAATGGAATGGAGAATGGAGTGGAATAGAATAAAAAATGGAATGGAATATAGAATGAAGAAAGGAGTGGAGTTGAATTAAATAAAATGAAGAATGGAATGGATTGGAAAAGTATGAAGAATGGTTAGGAATTTAATGAAGTGGAATGGAGAATGGAATGAAAAGGAATGGACAGGAATGGACAGAATTGGAGGATGAAAAACAATGAAATGGAGAATCCAATGGAATGGAATGGAATTTCCAATAGAATTAGATGCAGTGGAGAATGGAATTGAATTCAATGGTATGGAGAACGAAATGAAATGGACTGGAATGAAGAATGGAATGGAATAGAAAATAGAATGGAATGGGATAAAATGGGGAACACAAAGGAATGGAATGGAGAGCGAAAGAATATGGAATGAAATGGAGGATTGAATGGAATGGATAATGGAAAGGAATTAAATTGAGATTGGAATAGAGGATGGAATGGAATGGATTGAAATGGAGAATGAAATAAAATAGAGAATGGAAGGGAATGGAAATGAATGGAGAATTGAATAGAATGCAATGGAGAATGGAATGGAATGGAGAAGAGAGTGAAGTATGGAATGGAATGAAGAATGAAATGTAATGGAAAAAAGAATGTAGAATGAAATGGAATGCAGAAGGGAATGGAGAAACAAATGGAATACTGAATGCAATGGATAGTCGAATGGACTAGAATGCAGAATGAAATAACTGGAGAAAGAATGGAATGAAATGTAATGCAATGAAATGGAAAATATAATGGAATGAAATAAAAAATGATGGAATGCAATGGAATGGAGAATGGAATATAATTGAATAGGTGAAATGCAGAATGGAATAAAATTGAATGGTGAATGGAATGGAAAATGAAATGGAATAAAGTAAAATCAAATGAAAGGGAATTTGAGAATTGAACAGAATGGAAAGGAATGGAAAATGGAGAAAGGAAAGGAACGGAATGGAATGGAATAAAATGGAATGGAATGGGATGGAATGGAATGGAGTGGAGAATGGGATGGAATGGAATCGAACAAAATGCAGAATGGAAAAGAGTCGAATGGAATGGACATAATTGGAAGGGAACAGAGAATGAAATGGAATGGTACCAAATGGAATGGAGAATTAAATGGAATGGAATGGAGAGTGGAATAGAATAGAATAGAATAGAATAGAATAGAATAGAATAGAATAGAATAGAATAGAACAGAACAGAATAGAAGAGAATAGAATATTAAATGGAATGCAGAATGGATGGAATGGACAATGGAATGGAATGGAAAATAAAATGCAAAATGAAATGGAGAATGGAATGGAAAGCTAAATGGAATGAAATGAAATCAAATGAAATGGGATAGAGAATGGAATGGAATTGAAAGCAATGCAGACTGAAGAATGAAATGGAATGAAATGGAATGGAAAGCAATGTAGTGGAGTGGAAAATAGAATGGAATGGAATCAAACAGTATGCAGTATGGAATGGAATGGAATGGAAAAGAATGGAGAAAGAAATGGAATCTAATCAGATGGAACAAAGAATGGAATGGAAGGGAATGGAGAAGGGAAGATAATAGAATGGATTGAAAATGCAATGGAATGGAGAATAGAATGGAATGGTGAAGGAAATGGAATGAAGAATGGTATGGAATGGAATGGAATGAAGGATGGAATGGAGAATGGAAGAGAAGGGAAAGAAACAATGCAGAATGGAATAGAATGGAACGCAGAATGGAGAGTAAATGGAATGGAATGGAATAAAGAATTGAATGGAAGGGAAAAGAGAATGGAATGAAATTTGTAGGGAATGGAGAATGGAATGCAATGCAATACAACGGAATAGAGAGTGAAGTGGAAAAGAGAAAAACATGGAGAATGGAAGGTGTAAAGAAATGACAGGGAGCATGGACTGGAATTTAATTGAGGATGGAATGTAATGGAATGGAATGGAGAATGAAATGTAACGGAATAGAGAATGAAATAGAATGGAACGAATAATGGAATGAAATGGAATGGAATGTAGAATGGAAGGGAATGTTATAGAACGGAGAATGGAGTAGAAAGAATGTAATAAAATGGAGAAAGTAATGGAATGGAGAGTGGTTAAGGATTTAATGGAGTGGAATGGAGAATGGAATGAAAAAAGTGGGCAGGAATGGAGAATGATAAAATGGAATGGAGAATGGAAATGAATGGAATGGAATGTAAATTGCAAAGGAATTGAAGGGAATGGAATTAAAAATGGAACGGAATGGAAAGTAGAAGAGAATGTAATTAAAAATTGAATGGAATGGAAAGTAGAATAGAATGGAATAAAACGGAAAATGCATTGGAATGGAATGGAGAGTGGAATATAAAGGAAATGAATGGAGGATGTAATAGAATGGAGAATACAATGGAATTAAACTGAGATGGAATGGAGGACAGAATAGAATCGATTGAAATGAAGAATGCAATCAAATGGAAAATGGAATGAAATTAAACTGAATGGAGAATTTAATACAATGCAGTGGAGAATGGGATGGAATGAAATGGAGAATGAAATGGAATAGGGACTGGAGTAAAGACTGGAATGGAACAGAATGAAAGAGAGAAATAAATATTATGAAGTGGAATGTAGCATGGAATGGTATGGAGAATGGGATAGCATGGAAAATGGAATGGAATGGAGAATGGATTGAAAAATGGAATGGAATGGAGAATGGAATGGAATGGAAAATTGAAGAGTAAAGTGATGGAATGGAAAATGAAATGGAATGGAATGGAACAGAATGAAAAATAAAATGGAGGATAAAGAGTGGAATAGAATGCAATGGAGTATGGAGAGTGGACTGGAATGGAATGGAAAATCAGATGTAAAGAAAGCACGAAAGAAATGAAATGGATTAAAGAAGGAAATTGAATTGAATTGAAAAACAAATGGAATAAAATGGAATGGTTAATGGAAAAGAATTGAATAAACGGAAAGGACAATGTAACGGAATGGAATGGATAATGGAATAGAATGGAATGGAGAATGGAATGGAATAAAATGGAATGAAACGATATAGAATATTAAATGGAATGGAATGAAATGGTACCAAATCAAATGGAATGGAGAATGGAAAGGAATGGAGAAGGCAATGAAATGGGGAATTGAATGCAATGGAATAAAAAAAAAATGCCGTGGAGAATGGAGTGGGATGGAATTGAATGGAATGCAAAATGGAATGGAATGGAATGGAAGGGAACAGAAAAAAATGGAACGGAAATGAATGGAACAGAGAATAGGCAGGAAAGTAATGGAAAATGGAATGTAATAGAATTAAACTGAAAATGGAGTGGAATGGAAAATGGAATGAAATGGGGAATGCAATAAAATTGAATAGAATGGAGAATGAAAAATAATGGAATGAAATGGACAATGGAATGTAAAGGAAATGGAATGGAATGGATAATTCAATGGATTAGAATGGAATGGAATTGAAAATGGAATGGAATGGAAAGGAGAATGGACTGGAATGGAATGAAGAATTGAATGGTATGGAATGGAATGCGAAAAGAAATGGAATGGAATCAAGAAAGGGATGGAATGAAACGCAGTAGAGAATGGAATGGAATGATAGGGAGAATTTAATGTAATGTAATGGAGAATGAATGGAATGCAATGAAATGCAATGGAGCATGTAATAGAATAAAATTAAATGGAATAAAGAATTGGTGGAATAGAATGGAATGAAAAGGAAAATGGAAGGGAATGGAGAATGGGATGGAATGGAATGAAGAATGCAATTGAATGGAAAGTAAAAAAAAATAGAATGGTTTGGAAAATAGAATGGAATTGAATGGAATGGAGAATGGAGTGGAATGTAATGTAATGAAGCATGGAATGGAATCAAAAAGAGAATGGGATTTAATGTAATGGAATGGAATGGAGAATTGAATGAAATGGAGTGGAATGAAGAGTGGAAGGTACTGAAATGTGTAATGGAATATAAGGCGATGGAATGGAGAATGAAATGGAATGGAATGGAAGGGAATCAAGCATGGAATTGAATGGAATGGGGGATGGAATGGAATGGACAATGGAAAGGAAAAGAATGGAATATAGAATGGAATGAAATGGAATGGAATGAAGAATGGACTTAAATGGAAAAGAGAAGAGAATAAATTAAGGAACGGAATGAAATGGAGACTGGAATAAAATGAACAGAGAATGGAAGGAAATGGTGAATGGAATAGAATATATTTGAAAATGGTATGGAATAATATAGAGAACGGAACTGAATGCAGAATGAAATGAAGATTGCAATGGAATGGAAAGGAAATGGAGAAAGCAATGGAATGGACAGGAAATGGAATGGACTGGACAATGGAATGGAATGGAATGGATAATAGAATGAAATGGAAAATACAATGAGGAATGGAATGGAGAATGGAATGAAATGCAATGGAAAAATGGAATGGAAAGGAAAAAGGAAAGGAATGGAATGGAGAATGGAATGGAAGAGAATGGAATGGAATGGAAAATGGAATGGAATGAAATAGAATGGAATGGAGAATAAAATTGAATTGAAACGAGAATAGAATGGAATGGAGAATGGACTGGAAGTGAATGAAGAATGCAAAGGAATGGAGTATAAAATGGAGAACGTAAAGGAATGGAATAAAACAAAATGGAGAGTGGAATGTAAAGGACAGCAAAATGGAGAATATAATGGAATGAACTAAAATGCAGAATCGAATGGAATAGACAATGGAATGTTATGAAAATGGAATGAAATGGAATGGAATGGAATGAAAATGAGACAGGACTGGAATGGAATAGACTATATAATGGAATGGAGAAAGAAATTGAACGGAGAATGTAATGGAATGCAACGGGATGGAGAATTGAATGGAATGGAGCAGAGAAAGAAGTGGAATAGAATAGAATGAAATGGGGAGTGTAATGGCATGGAATGGAAAGGAATGAAGTGGAATGGAACTGAATGGAGAAAAGACTGGAGTGGAATAGAATGGAATGGAGAATGGAATGGAATGGAGAAGGGGGTGGAACTGAATGGAAGGGAAAGAATGTAATGGAATGTAACAGAAAATAGAAAAAAATGGAATGGAATGAAGAATGGAATAGAAAGGAATGGAATGGAGAAAGAAATGGAATTAAATGGGGAATGGAAACTAATTAAATGGAATGGAATGGAAAATGCAATGGGATGGATTGAAATGAAAAATGGAATGGAATGGAGTAGGGAACGGAATGGAAAATGGATTGGAATGGAATGCAATGAAGACTGGAACGTAATGGAATGGAGAATGGAATGGAATTGAGCATGTAAAGAAATGGAATGGAAAGGATAATCGAGTGAAACTGAATTGAATTTAGAAGAATTCAATGGAAAAAATAATGAAATGGACTGGAGAATGGAATGGAATGGAATGGAAAGGAATGGAATGGGATATGGAAAGAAATGGAATATAGAATGGAATTGAAAGGAGAATGGAATGAAATGGAAAGCAGAATTAAATGGAATTGAATAGAGAATATAATTGAAAGGCGAATGCAAAGGAGAATGGAATGGAATGGAAAGGAATGGAGAAAGTAATGGAATGGAATGGACAATAGAATTGAATATAATGGAGAATGAAACAGAATGAAATATACAATGTAGAATGGAATGGAAAACGAAATGGAGAAAGGAATGTAAACGAATAGATAATGGAATGGAGAATGGAAGAGAATGGAATGGAGAATGGAAGGAATGGAGAATCAGATTGAATGGAAAATAGAATGGAATGCAATGTAGAATGGAATGGGATGGAAAATGAAAGTGAAGTGAGCGAAGAATAAAATGGAAGAGAGTTTGGAATGGAGAATAAAATGGAAAGGGATGGAGAATAGAATGCAATGGACTGGCACAGAGAATGGAGTGGAATATAATTGAGGACGAAATGGAATCTACAGGAATGGAGACGGAAATGTAATGGAATGGAGAAATTAATGGAAAATATTGCAGAATGGATTGTTATGGACTGCAATGTAGAATTGAATGAAATGGAATTCAATGAAAAATTGAGTTGAATGGAATGGAATATAATGGAGAATGGGATGCAAGGGAATAAATAATGTTTAGGAATTTACTATATTTGAAAAAAAAAGATGGAATAAAAATGAATGGACAGAAATGTAGAATAGGAAAGAATAAAATGGAGAATTGAATGGAATAGAACAGAATGGAACGGATTGGAATTGGGAATCTGGAATGGAATGGAGAATGGAATTGAATTGTATTTAATGGAGATTGAAATGAAATGTAATGGAATGAAAATTAGAATAGAATGGAATCAAATGGAAAATAGAATGGAGAGTGGAATAGAATGGAATTGAATGGAGGATGCAATGGAATATAAAATGGAATGGAATTAAATGAGGAAAGGAATTTAATGAAGAATGGAATGGAGGGAAGAATGGAATTGATTGTAATGGAAAATGCAATGAAATGGAGAATCGAATGGAATTGAACAGAATGGAGAATGGAATAGAATGCAATAAAGAATGCAATGGAATAGAGAAAGGAATGGAATGGAGAAGGAAATAGAATGGCATGGAAAGGAATAGAGGATTGAATATTATTAAATGGAATGTAGAATGGAACGGACTAGATTGGAATTAAGAATGGTATGAAATAGAATGGAATTAAGAAGGGAATACAATGGAATGGAAGGAATAATGGAATAGAATGGAAAATGGAATGGGATGGAGAATAGAATGGAAACTGGAATGAAATGGAGAATGAAATGCAATTAAGAATGGAATGCAAAGGAGAATGAAATGGAAAATGGCACGGAAAGTAGACTGTAAATGAATAGAGAATGAAATGGAATCGAAAAAGGTATAGAATGGAGTGGAATGGAGAATAGAATGCAACGGGATGGAATGTAGAATACAATGCAATGGAATGGAAGTGAATGCTGAATGGAATGGAGAATGGAGATTGGAATGGAATGGAATGAAGAATGGAGAGTGGAATGGAATGCAATGGAATAGAAAATAAAATGGAAAATAGAAAGAACAAAACGAAATGGATTAAAGACTTGAATGGAAAGGAATTGATAAAGGAGGGGAAGGAAACGGAATTTAGAATGAATAGAATCAAATAGATGAAACAAACTATGGAAAGGAATGAAATGAAGAATGTAATGAAATAGAATGAAGAATGGAATGCAAAATAAAATGAAATGGAATGCAATAAAACGGAAAATGGAATGAAATGAAATAGAGAATGGAATGGAATAAAAAATGGAATGCAATGAATTGGAGAATGGATTGTAAAATGATGGAAAGGAATGGAATGAGGAGCGGAATTGAAAGGAATGAAAAATGTAATGGAATAGAAAATGGAATGAAATGGAATGGAATGCAACGGAATGAAGAATGGAAATGGACAGAAAAGAGAATGGAATAAATTGGAGAATGGAATGGAATGCAGAATGGAATGGAATGGAAAATAGAGTAGAGAATGGAATTCAATGGAAAGGAATTCAGAAAGCAATGGAATGCAATGAACAATGGAATTGAATTTAATGAAGAATGGAAGGGAATGGAAAATACAAAGGAGAAAAAAATGGAGAATGAAATGAAATAGAATGGACAATGGAATGCAGAATGGAAAAGAATGGAACAGAGAACAGAATGGAATGGAAAATCGAATTAAATACAGAGTGTAATCAAATGGAGAATGGAATGGATTGGAGAATGGAAAGGAAGGAAATGGAGTATGGAATGGAGAGAGTAATGGAATGGAGAGAAATATGAAAAATGGAATGGAGAAATATTGGAATTGAGAAATATGAAAAATGGAATGCAATGGAAATGGAATGGAAGGGAATGGAGGATGGAAGTGAAAAAAGAAGAGAATGGATTGGTGAATAAAATGAAATGGAATACAGAAAGAATGGAATGGTGAAGGAATGGAAGGAAATGGAAAATGGAATGGAATGGAATGGAATGGAATGGAGTGGAATGGAATGGAATGGAATGAATGCAGTGGAGAAGGGAATGGAATGGAGAATGGAATGGAATGCAAAATGAAATGAAAGGGACAATGGAATGCAACGGAAATGGAATGGAACGGAATGAAATGAAGAATTAAGTGGAATGGAATGGAATGGAATGCAATGCAATGGGATGCAATGGAATGGAGTGACGAATGGAATAGAAGGGAATAGAATGGAGGAATGAATGGGATGGAATCTGTCTGAATGCAGAATGAAATGGAACAGAATGGAATGGGAAATGAAGAGTGCAATGCAATGCAATAAAGAATCAAGAGTGGAATGAAATGGAATAGAATAGAATAGAGAATGGAATGGAAAGCGAAAAAAGAACAAAACGGAATTGATTAAACAATGAATGGAACGGAATGGAAAATAAATGAAATGGAATCAACTATGAATGGAATAGAAATACATAGTTGGAAAGCAGAATGGAATGGAATGGAATTGATAATATAAAGTAAAAATGGAGAATGGAATGGAATTAAATGAAAGGGAAAGTAAAATGGAATGCAATAAGATGCAATCAGATGAAATGGAATGGTGAATGTGGAATGACATAGAGATAAAATTTGAGCAGAGGATGCAAAGTAATGGAATGGAGTAGGGAGTGAAATGGAATGGAATATAACAGAATGGAATGGAGTGGAGAATGCAATGAAATGGAATCAAACGGAACACAGAATGGAATGGAATGGTATGGAAGTTAACGGAGTATTGAATGAAATGGAGAATGGAATGGAATGAAATGGATTTGAATATGGAATAAAATAGAGAATTCAACGGAAAGGTATGGAATGGAGAATGGAATGAAATAGAATGGAGTGTAATGGAAAGGAAATCGGTAAGGAATGTATAATGGACTGGAATGGTACAGAACAAAAATACATGGAAGAAAGAATGGATTAGTGAATGAAATGGAGAATGGAATGGAACATGATATGGAACGGAGAGTGGATTGGAATTGTATCAAATGTAGAATGCATTGGAATAGAGAATGGAATGCAATGGACAATCGAAGGCAATAAAAATGGAATGGAATGGAATGGAAAATGGAATATCAATGAGTGAAATAAAACATCGAATGGAATGGAGAATGGAATGGAATGGTATGGAATGGAGAATGGAATCCAATAGAATGGCATTGAATATGGAATGGAATAAAGAAAGGAATGGAATGGAGATTGGAATGAAATAAAATAAAATAAATGAAATGGAGAACAAAATGGAATGCAATGGAGAATGTAATTGAATAAAATGAAAAAAGGAAAGGAATGGAATGGAATGGAATGGAAAATAAGAGAAAATGGAAAGGAATGAATTAGTATCGAAAGAAATGAAATGGAGAATAAAATGCAGAAAGAAATGGAATGGATAATGGAAATGCATGGAATTGGAGAATGGAATGGAATGTAACGGAATCGAAATGAAAGCAGAATGGAAAGGAATTGAATGGAAGCTAATGGAATAAAATGGAATGTAATAGAATGTAATTTAAAATGGAATGGAAGAGAGGATGGAATAAAATTGTATGGAAAGGAGATGGGAATGGAATGGAGAATGGAATGCAATGGACAACGGAAAGCAATTGAAATTGAATGGAAAGGAAGGTAGAATGGAACGGAATAGAATGGGATGGCATGAAGAATTGAATAAAATTGAATGGAATGGAATAGAGAAGAAACTGGAATGGAATAGAGGGCGGGATGTCATGGAATGGGATGGAGAAATAAATGGAATGTATCGGAGACTAAAGTGGAATGGAGAATAGAGTGGCATTGAGCAGAGGATGGAATGGAAGGCAATGGAATCCAGAATGGAACGGAATAGATTGGAATGGAGAATAAAATGGAATGGAATGGAAGTTAAAGAAAAATGGTGTGCAGTGGAATCGAATGGAATGTAGAATGTGTTGGAATTGAAGGGAGTGTAATAGAGGATGAATGAAATGAAATGGAATATATAATGCAATAGAATAGAATGGAATAGAGAATAAAATGAAAAGGAATAAAATGGAGAATGGAATGGAATGGAATGGAATGCTATGGAATGGAATAGACTGGAGTGTAATGAACAATGGAATGGAAAGGAATGAAGAATGAAATGAAGAATGGAATGAAAAGTGAAAGTGAATGGAATGGAGAATAGAAAGGAATTGAAAATGGAAAGAAATGTATTGGAATGGAGAATTGAATGAAATTGAAAGGTATGGTGAATGGAATTGAATGGAAAAGAGAATGGAATGGAATGGACAATGGAATGGAATGGAGAACGTAATGTAATGGAGAAAGCAATGGAATGGATAATGAAATGTAATCAAAAAGAGAATGGAATGGAATGGAATTGAATGCAGAATAAAATTGATTGGTGAATGGAATGGGGACAGGAATGTAAAGGAGAAAAAGGACAAAGCAATTAAATAGAATGCAAATTAGAATTAAATGTAATGGAGAATGGAATACAATGAGAAACAAATGAAGAATATTATGGCGAATAGAATGGTCAATGGAAAGAAATTGAATGGATAGTGATATAACGAATGGAACGGAATGGAAGAAAAAGAAAAGAATGTAATGGAGAGTGGGTTTGAATGGAGAATGGAACGGAATGGGGAATGGAAAGAAATGGAATGGAGAGTGGAATAGAATGGAACAGAATTTATTGGAATGGACAACGGAATAGAATGGAATTGAACGAAATGGAGAGTGGATTGAAATGGGGAATAAAATGGAGGTTGGAAAGAAATAGAATAGAAGGGAAGGTGGAATGTAATGGAATGGACAATGGAATGCAATGATAAAGGAATGGAATGGAGAATGGAAGGTAATATGATAAAACGGAGTGGAAAATGGAATGGAAAGGAAAATGGAATGGAATTGAAAATGGAATGCAAAGGAGTGACAAGGAGAATGGGATGGAATTTATTTAAGAACTTAATGGAATCAAATTGAATGAAGAATAAAATACAGTGAAATAGAAAATGGAATAGAATGAAATGAAGAATGTAATGAAATAAAATGTAGAATGCAGAGGAATTGAAAGTGATGGAGAATGGAGTTGAATGGAATAAAATAAAATGGAAAATTGAATATTATGAAATGCAATGTACAGTGGAATGGAATAGAATCTAATCAAAGATGGAATTGAATGGAATAGAATGAACAATGAAATAGAATGGAAAATGGAATGGAATAAAGAATGGAATGGAAACTGGAATGAAATGGACAATAACATGTAAAGGAGAAGAAAATGGAAAGTGTAAAGGGGTAAAGAATCTAATGGAATTAGGAAAGGAATGGAATGCAGAACGATATGGAATGAAATGGAATGGATAATGGAATGGAACAAGATGGAAAGGAGAATGGAATGGAGAATCGAAAAGAATGGAAAATGGAGAATGGAGTGGAATGTAATGAAAAATGGAGATTGGAATAAAAAAAGAAAAGAACGGAATGGATTAACGAATGGAATGGAATGGAAGAGAAAAACTAATGGAATGAAATGGAATTTAGAATGCAAGAGAATTGAATAGATGGAATCGAGAATGGAATGCAATAAAATGGAATGGAATGAATTACAATGAAAAATGGAATGGAATCAAATTGAATCCAATGAAATGGAATTGAGAATGTAATGTAATGGAATGTTATAGAATAGAGAATAAAAGAAATGAAAAGGAGTGGAGAATGAAATAGAATGTAATGGAAAGAAATAAAGTCAGGAATGGAGTGGGATGGACTTGATCAAAAACAAAATGGAATGGAATGGAACGGAACGGAAGGGAACAGAGAATGGAATGGAATGGAAGCGAATGCAACAGATAATGGAAAAGAATGTGATGGAGAATGAAATGCAATAAAATGGAGTTGAAAATAGAGAGGAATGGAGAAACGAATCGAATGGAGAATGCAACAGATTGGAATGGAATGGAGAATGGAATGAAATGGAATACACAGTAGAATGGAATGGAATTAAATGGAGAATGGAAAGGAAAGAACAACAAAATTCAAATAAAATGGAAAGGAATAGAAAGAAGAATGGAATGGAAGGGAATGGAGAATTTAAAGAAATGGAGCATGGAATGGAGAATGTGGGAAAATAGAATAGAATGGAACAGAGAGGGGAAGAGAATGTAGAATAATATAGACATTGGAATGGAGTGGAATGGAATGGAATGGAAAGGAATGGAATGGAGTGGAGTGGAATGGAATGGAATGGAATGGAATGGAATGGAATGCAGAATTGAATGGAATAGACAATAGAATGCAATGGAACTGAATGTAATATAATGCAATGTAGAATGGAAGGGAAAAGAATGGAATGGAATAAAGAATGGAATGGAGTGGAATGGAATGGAATGGAGAACAAAATGCAATTAAATGGCATGGAGAATTGACTGGAATTGAATTGAGGACGGAATGGAATGGAGAATGAAATCTAATGGAATAGAGAGTCAAATGGAATTTAAAAAACAATGGAATGGAACGGAATGGAATGTAGAATGGAATGGAATGGAATGGAATGGAATGGAATGGAATGAAGGATGTAGTGAAATGGAACGGAGGATAGAATCGAATGTAATGGAATGGAATTCGGAATGGGCTGGAGTTTAATTAAATTGAATGGAGAAATTAATGAAAATAAATTGACAGTAACAGAGAACGGAATGGAATGAAAGGGAGCATAAAACGGAATGGAATTAAACTAAGAATCAAATGGAATGGGATAAATAATGGAATGGAATGGAATGGAGAATAAAATCGATTTCAATGAAATTAGAAACGGAAGCGAATGGAGAAAGAAATGGAATGAAATGGAATAAAGAATGCAATGGTAATGTAATGGAGAGTGGAATAGAATGGAATTAAATGGAGGACAGGATGGAATGGAGAAATAAATGGAATTAAATGGACAAAGGAATGGAATGAAATGGAGGACAGAATGGAATAAAATGGAATGCAGAATGCAATGGAATGGATAATGGAATGAAATGGAAGGCAATGGAGAATGGAATTGAATGAATTGAAGAATGGAATGGAATGGAGCAAAGAATGGAGTATTTAATTGATTGGAGAATGGAGTGAAACAAAAAAAGGGGAATGGAGAATGGAATGGAATGGAGGACTGAATCCAGAAAGGAATGGAATACAAAATGGAATTTAAAGTCGAATAAACTGGAATGGAGAATGGAATGGAATGGAGAAATGAATGGAATTGAGAATTTAATGGAATGGAGAATAGAATGGAAAAGAATGGAATGCAATAAAGAATGGAATGGAATAATATGGAGAACGGAATGAAATGGAATGATGAAAGTAGTGCAATTGAATGAAATAAAATGGAGAAAGGAACAGAATAAAGTATAAAATGGAGGGGAATGGAGATAACAATGGAATGGAATGAAGAACGAAATTTAATAGATGAGAGAATGGAATGGAATGGAGAACCGAATGGAATGGAAAGGAATGGATACTGAAATGACATGGAGAATTGATAGAGAATGGAATTTAATTGCATGGAATCGATAATGGAATGGAATGAAAGGGAATGGAGGATGGAATGAAATTGAATGGAAGGGAAAATGAAATTGAGGGGAATTCAATTGAGAATGGAATGATATAATGAATGTAATGGAAACTAATTGAATGGAGAATGAAATGGAATGGAGAAAGCATTGGAATAAAGAATGGAATCGAAAATGGAATGTAATGAAGAATAAAATCCAATGGAGAATGAAAATAAATGTAGAATGCTATGAAATGGAATGGAATGGAGAACGAAATGGAAAAGAATGGAATGAAGAATGGAATGCAATGGAATGTAACTGAACACAGAATGGAATAGAATGGAATAAAGAAAGAAGAATAGAAGAAAATGGAATGGAGAATGAAGAGTGGAATGAAATTGAATGGAATGGAGAATGGATTGCAAAAGAAAGAATAATGGAATGGAATGGAATAAAGAATGAAAGGAAATGAAAAAAGAAATGGAATGTAATCTAATGGAGAATGTAATACAATTGAATATACGAAATGCAGAATGGAATAGAAAGGAATGGCATGGAGAATGGAATGGCAAGGAACAGAGAATGGGATGAAACGAAATTTACTGGCATGGAACAGAGTGGAAAACGTAATGTAATGAAATTGAATCGAATGAAACGGAATGATGAATGGAATGAAACGAAACAGAATGGAATGGCGTGGAATTAAAAGCAAAAAGGAATGGATAAAAGAATAGAATCATATAGATGGAATGTACAATGGAATGGAGTGGAATATAGAATGGATTGGAATGCAATGCAGAATGGAATGGAATGGAACTGAATGGAGAGAGGAATGCAGTGTAATGGAGAATCAAGAATGGAATGGAATGGAATGGAATGCAGGATGGAACGAAAAGAAAAAGAGAATGGAATGGAATGAATTATAGAATGTAATGGAATGCAATGAAATAAAATGGAATGGAATTGATAGAGATTGAATCAGAATCAAATAGATGGAACAGAGAATGGAATGAAATGGAATGGAATGGAGAATGGAATGGAATAAAATGGAGAATGGAATGGAATGGAATGCAATAGAATGAAATGGAATGTAGAATGGAATGGAATGCAATGGGATAGCATGGAGAAATAAATAGAATAGAGAACGGAAAGGAATGGAATGGAGAATTAAATGGAATGGAATGGAGTGGAAGGGAATGAAATGGAATGGAATGAAATTCAAAGGAGAATGAAATTGAATAGAATGAAGAATGGAATGGAAAACTGAATGGAATGGAATGCAATGAAAAATGGAAAGAAATTGGATTGAGAATGGACTGGAATGCAATGGCACGTATAATGCAATTTAATAAAATAAAATCAAGAATGGAATTCAAAGGAATGAAAGACGGAATTTAATGGAGAACGGAATTGAATGGAAAATAAAGTGGAATGAATAGGAAAATGGAATCATATGGACTGAAATGGAGAATGGAATGGAATGGAATGGAGAAGGAAATGAAATGAAGAATGGAATGGAATGGAATGAACAATGGAAAGGAATGGGGAATGGTAAGAAATAGAGAAAGCAATGGAATCAAATGGACAATGGAAATGAATCGAAATATAATGGAATGGAATGGAAAATACAAAGGATAATGGAATGGAGAAAGGAATGAAATGGAGTGGGTAATGGAAATGAATCGAATTATAATGGAATGGAATGGAAAATACAAAGGATAATGGAATGGAGAAAGGAATGAAATGGAGTGGGTAATGGATTGGAGAATAGAATGCAATGGAACGAAGAACAGAAAGGAATAAAGAATGGAATTGAATGGACAGTGGAATGAAATTAAGAATGGAGTGGAATGGATTGGAGAATGGAATATAGAATGGAATAAAAAGGAATGGAAAATGAAATAGAATGTAGTATGGAAAGGGGAATGGATTGTAATGGAATAGAATGAAATAGAGAGAGGAATGGAATCAAGAAGAAAATGGAGACCAGAATGGAATGTAATGGAGAAAGGAATGTAATGAACAATTTAATGCAATGAAATGCATGGAATGGAATGAAAAAAGAATGGAAAATAATAGAATGGAATGGCATGGAGAAAGGAATGGAATGGAATGGAGGCAGAAATGAAATGGAGAAGAATGGAGAATGAAATTAAATTAAATGGAGAATGGAATGAAATAGATTGGTATATTGAGTGGAATGGAATGAAGCACGGAATGGAATTGATTTTAGGGGAAAATGGAATTGAATGAGGAATGGAATGCAATGGAAAGGATTTGAGAATGGTATGTAAAACATGGAAATGGAATGGGATTAAGAAGGAAATGTAGAATGGAATGGAACAGAAAAAAATTGAAATGGATGAGGTATTGAAGAATGTAATGGGAAATGAAATGGAATGGAGAAGAAAATGTAGAATGTCAGGGAATCCAGAATGGAATGGAAAGTGGAATAAAATAGAAGGGGGGATAGTATAGAATGGAATGGAATTCAGAACAGAATGGAAAGGAGAATAAAATTGAATGGAATGAAACTGAGTGAAATATAATGGAATTGAACGAAGAATGCAATGTAGAATGGAATGGAACGGGAAATGCCATCTACAATGTAATGGAATGAATAATGGAATGAATTTGAGGATGGAGCTGAATGGAATGAAAATAGAGACGATTGTAATGGAATAGAGAATAGAAAAGAATGGAAAGGAGAAAGGATTGGAAAGCAATGTAGGTTGGAAAGGGCTGGAATGGAATGGAGAATGGAATAGAAATAAATGTAGAAAAACACGGAATGGAATGAAGAATGGACAGAAATGAAATTAAATGACATGAATAATGCAAATGAATGGAAAAGAGAATGGAATGGAGCATGGGACTAAATGGAATGGAATGGAATTAAATGGAGAATCGAATAGAAATGAGAATGCAATACAATGAAGAATGGAAAAAATGGAATGAAATGAAGAATGGAATGAAATGAAATGGAGAATGGAATGGAATGGAGCTGAATGGAAAATGAAATGGAATAGAGAATAGAATAGAATAGAATGGAGTGGAAACGAATGGAGAATGAATTCGAATGGAGAATGTAATGTAGAAAGGAATGGACTGGAATGGAGAATAAAAGGAATGAAATGGAATAGAAACAAAATGGAATAGAATGGATAACATAATTGAATGGAATTGGATGGACAATTGAATGGAATGCAGATGGAATGTAATGGAGAATTGCATTGAAACTGGAATGGAACAGGGTATGGAAAGAAATCGAGAATGGAATGGAGTGGGAAATGAAATTGAAAATAGAATTAAATGGAATGGAGAATGGAACGGAATGCAGAATGTAATAAAAAAGAATGGAATGTAGAATGGAATGGAATAGAATGCAAAGAATAGAATAAAACGGAAAGCAACTGAATGCAGAAAGGAATGTAATGTAATGGAATGGGGAATGGAGAATGGAATGAAGAATTGAACATGCAAAGAAAAGCACTGGAATGGAGAATGAAATGGACAGAATAAAAAAGAATAGGATAAAATAAAGAATGGAATGGAATGAAATGGAATTGAAAGGAAAATTGAGTGGAATAAAATGGAATGCAGAAAGGAATAGAATTCAAGAGATGGAATGTAGAATGGAATGAAAAGAAATGGAATGGAGAATGGAATGGAAAGAAATGGAGAATGGAATGGAGTGGAAAATGCAATGTAATGAAATCGAATTGCATATAAAAAAGGAGAAAGGAATGGAATGGTATGGAAGAAAATTTAATGGTATAGAATGGGGAGTGGAATGGAATGGAATCGAACCATACGCAGAGTGGAATGGAAATGGATATGAGAATGCAATGGAGAATTTATTGGAACTGAACAGAATTGAAAGTGGTATGGGATTGAGGATTGCATGGAATGGAAAATGGAAAGAAATCAAGAACAGAATGGAATGGAGAATGCAATGGAATGGACAATGGAATGGAAAGGAAATTAAATAAATTGGAATGAAGAATTCAATAAAATAAAATGGTATGAAATGAATAATGGAATGGAATGCAATGGGGAACAAGAAAGAATGGAAAGGAACAGAGAGTGAGCTGGAGTGAAAAGGAAGATGGAATGGAATGGAATGGAGAATCGAATTGAATGGAAGGCAGATTAGAATGAAATGAAATTGAAGAAAATGGAGAGTGGAATGCAATATTATAGAGAATAGAAAAAAATGAAATGGAGAATGGAATAGAATGGAATGGAGAATGAGTGGAATGGCATGTAGAATGGAATCAAATGGAATGAAATAAAATGTAGAATGGAATGGAATAGAACGGAGAAAGAAAAAAAAAGAAAAGAAGAAATAATGGAATGGGATGGAAAATGGAATCGGATGGAGAATGGAATGTAAGGGAATGAAAAATAGAAAGCAATGGAATGGAATGGAATGGAATGGAGAATTGAAAGGAATGAAATAAAAATGGACTATGGAATGGAATGGAGAATAGAAAGGAAAGGAACTGAATCAAATGGAAAATTGAATGGAATATAATTGAATGGAATAAAAAATGGGGAAATGAAATGGAATGGAATGGAGAATGGAATGTAATTGAAAGCAAAATAGAATGAAGTGGAATGGAAGAGAACACAGAATTAAATGGAATGGAATCAAGTTGAAAGGAGAATGGAATAGAATGAAATTGAGAATGGAATGGAACAGAATGGAATTGCAAATGGGATGCAATGGAAAATTAAATGGAATGGAGAATGGAATTTAGAATGGAATTGAAAAGAAAAGAGAATGGAATGGATTTGAGAATGGAATGGAAAATGGAATGGTGAATTAAAAGGAATTGAATGGAGAATGAAATGAAAGGGAAAGGAATAGAAAATGAAATGAAATGAAAGGACAATGGAACGGAAGGGAATGGAGAATGCAATGGAATGGAAAATATCATGGATAACAGAATGGAGAATGCAATGGAATGGAAAATATCATGGATATCAGAATGGAGAATGAAACGGATAATGGAATGTAATTAAATGGATAATGGAATGAAAAATGGAATGCAATGGAATTGAGATTGGAATGGAATGGGGTGGAATGGAGAAGAGAATTGAATAGGGAATGGAATGGAATGGAGAAAAAAATGGCATGAAATGGAGTATGTAATGGAGACTGCAATGGAATAGAATAGACCAAAGTGGACAGTAGAATGAAATGAAGTATGCAATTGAGAATGGAATGGAAGGGAAATAAATTTAATGCAGATTGCAATGGAATAAAAAATACAATGTAATGAAAATATAATGAAAGGGAGAATGGAAGGAAATAGAATCAAATGAAATGGAGAATGGAATAGAATGCAGAATGGAATGCAATGGAATGGCTCAGAGAATAGAATGTAATGGAATGCAGCATGAGATGGAATGGAAAGGAATGAAGCATGAAGTAATGTAAAATGGAGAATGGAATGGAATAGTATAGAGAATGGAATAAAAGGGAATGGAATAAAATGCAATGTGGAATGGAATGGAATGGAATGGAATAGAATCGAATGGAATGGAGAATGGAATGGAAGTTAATGAAGAAAGAAATGGAATAAAAATGAGAATCGAATATAATAAAATTATGAATGGTTTAGAATGGAATGGAAAGCAGAATGCAAGAAAGAACGATATGAAATGGGGAATGGAATGGAGAATGGGAAGGAATGTACAATGGAATTGAATGGAATGGAGAATGGAATGAATTGGAAGGGAATTGAGAATGCAATGGAATGGATTGGGCAATATAAATAAATGGAATGGAGAACGGAATAGAATGGAAAATACAATGAAGAATGTAATGGAGAATGGAATGTAGAATGAAATAAAGAATGGAATGGAATGAAATGGAGATTGGAATGAAATAAAATGGAATGGAAAATAAAGGAGAATGGAATGGCATTGAAAACGGAATTGAATGAAATGTAGGATTGAATGGAAAGGAATGGAAAAAAGAATGGAATGAAAAGGAAAATCGAATATAATTGAATGGAGAATGAAATAGAACAGAGCGGAATAAAACTTGGAATGGTAGAGAGAATTGACTGGATAATGGAATGCAATAGAAAATGGAATGGGGAAAGGATTGGAGGATGTAATGAAACAGAATGGAGATGTTATTGAAAGGAGAATGTAATGGAATGGAAACGTATGGAGAATGTAGTGGGATAGGATGGACAATATAACTGAGTGAAATGGATAAGGGAAAGGAATGGAAAATTCAATGAAGAATGGAATGGAGAAAATAACGGAGAATGGAATGGAATGAAATGGAGAATGGAAGGAAGAATGGAAATAATGGAGAATGGAATGGAATGGAATGGAAAAGGGAATTAAATGGAGAATGGAATGGAATCGAAAATGGAATGAAGAATGGAATGGAATGGAAGGGGATAGAATTGAGAATGTAGCGCAATGGAATGGAGAGTGAATTGCAAGTGGAGTTTGGAATGGAGAATGGATTGGAATAGAATAAAATGTAACGGACAGAGAAATGGAATGGGGAATCGAAAGGACAATTGAATGGAAAGAGAATGGAATTGAACAATAGAGAATGGAATGGAATTGGATGGAATCAAATGACATTAAATGAAATGGAGAATGTAATAAAATCGAATAGGTGGAATGGAGATTAGAATGGAATGGAATGGAATAAAATGGAAAAAGGAATTGAATAAAATGAAATTGAAAGAAATGCAATGGAGTATAGAATATAATGGAATGGAATGAAGAATAAAAAATGGAACGGATTGGAATGGAATGTAGTGGTGTGGAATGGAGTGAAGAATGGAATGTAATGGAATCTAACAGAATGCAAAATAGAATGTAATGAATGGAATGGAGAAAGGAATTGAATGGAATGGAGAAAGAAATGAAAAATGGAACTGCATGAAATCATATTGAATAAAACAAAATGAAGAATGAAATGGAATGGAAAGGTATACAGAATGGAGAATGCAATGGAATGAAATGGAATGGAGTGGAGAAGGCAATGGAATGGAATTGAACAAAACACAGAATAGAATGGAGTGGAATGGAATGGAACCAAGAATGGAGTAAAATGAAATCAAGTCGAGCAAGAATGGAATGGAATGGAATGGAATGGAATGGAATGGAATGGAATGGAATGGAGTGGAGTGGAGAATGGAACGCAATCGACAAAGGAATGCAATGGAAATGGAATGGAATGAAATGGAGAATGAAGTGCAAAAGAATGAAATGCAATAAGGAATAGAATTGAATGGAATGGAATAAAACTGAATAGACTGGAATGGAATGAAGGTTTTAATGGTATGGAGAAACAAATGAAATGGAATGGAGAATGGAATGGAATTGAATGGTATGAAGAATGGAATGGAAAGGAGCAGAGAATGGAATGAAATGGCATTGAAAGGAGAGTGAAAAAATGGAATGAAAAATTGAATGGAAAGGAATGGAATTGAATGGAGAATCAAGTGAAGTGGAATGGAATGGAATATTAAATGGAATGCAATGGAATGAAAAATGGAATGGAATAGAGAATGGAATGAAAAGGAATGGAATGAAATGGAAAGAAGAATGGAATTGTATAAAATGAAGAATGCTATAAAATTGAATGGAATGAATATGGAATGGAAATGAATGGAGAATGGAATGGAATGCAATGGAGAATGGAATCTAATTGAATGGAGAATGGTATAAAATGGAGAATGGAATGGAATGGAAAGAACAATGGAATTTAATAGAATGGGGAAGGAAATGGAATGAAGAATGGAGTGGAGAATAGAATGGAATGGAGAAAGCAATGGAATGGAATAGAAAATAAAATTGAATGGAAAGAAGAATGGAATTTAATGGAAAATACAAGGGAGAATTGAATGGAGAATAGAATGAAATGGAATGAATAATTAAATGGAGAATGAAATAAAATGAAACAAAGAATGGAATGAATTGGAGAATGGGATTGAATGCAGAATCAAATGGAATGGAGAATGCAATGGAATGGAGAATGGAATGGTTTGGAATGGAATTGAGAATCGAATGAAATAAAAGAGAGAGTGGAATTGAATGGAATGGAATAGAGAATGAAACGGAGTCAAAGGGAATGAAGAATGGAAGGAAACGGAAAATAGAATGCAGCGGAATATAATGGCGAATGCAATCGAATGAAATGAGAGTGGAATAGAATGGAATGCAATAAATGATGGAATGGAATGGACAATGGGATGGAATTGAATGGAGAATATAATGGAGGAAGGAATGCAGTGAATTAGATTGGAGAATGCAGTGGAGTGAAGAATGAAACAGAATGGAATGAAATTGTGAAAAGAAAAGAATGCAATGGATTATGTAAAGAAATGGAGAAGAAAGTGGAGTATGGAATGCAAAAGAGAATGGAATGGAATGGAGAAGGGAATGGAGAAGGGAATGGAGAATGGAATGGAATACAGAAGAAAATGGAGAAACAAGGGGCATACAGAATGGAACTGATCGTGGAATGCATTACAATGGAGAGTGAAATGGAAGAGACAATGGAATAGACTGAAGAATGTAATGGAATAAAATAAAATGGAAAAGAGAAAGGAATCAAACTGATAATTGAATGGAGAATGGAATGGAATGGAAAGGAATGGAGACTGGGTTGGAATGCAATGGAATGGGTTGAAATGGAATAGAATAAGAATGGAAGAGAATGGAGAAACGAATGCAATGTATGGAATGCAAAACGAAATGGAATGGAAAGGGTTGTAGACTAGAAAGAAATGGAATGGAATGTAGAATGAAATGGAATGGAGAATGGAATACAGAATAGAATGGAACGGAGAAAGGAATGACTAAAGGAATGGAATGGAATTAAATTAAATGGAGAATGGAATGGAGTGGAGTGTGAAATGACACAGAGAATGGAAAGGAATGGAATTCAAGGAAGAATGGAGTGAAAGGGAACAGATAATGGAATGGAAGGGAATGGAAAAAGGAATGGAATAGAATAGAGAATAAAGTTTAATAGACCAGACAATTGAGTGGAATGAAGTAGAATGAAGAATGGAATGGGTAATGGAATGGAAAATGGAAAGGAATAGAGAATGGAATGGAATGGAACGGAATGGAGGCTGAAAGCGAGATTGGAATGGAATGAAATGGAAAGTAATGGAATAGAGAATTGAATGTTATGAAATGGAATGCAGAATTAAATGGAATAGAATGGAATGAAGAATGGATGGAGTGAAATGGAATGAAGAATAGAATACAAAGGAAAATGGAATTGAATGGAGAATCGAATGGAAACTGAAACGGAAGGGAGAATGAAATTGAATGGATAATAAAATGAAATGAAGAATATAATGGAAAATTGAATGGAATGGAGAATGAAATGGAATGCATAAAGGAATGGAATGGAGAATTTTTGGTGTGAAATCAAAAGGAGAATGGAATGGAATGGGATGGAGTAGAGAATGGAATAAAACTGAATGAAACTGATTTCATCATAGAATTCAGAGAAATGGAGAATGGAGAGTGGAAAGGAATGGAATGAGCATGGAAAGTGGAATGGAATGGAATAGGCTGGTATGCAATGGAATGGAATGGAATGGAATGGGACAGAATGGGATGGGACGGGACAGAACGGAACAAAACGGAACGGAAAGGAACGGGACAGACGAGAACAGAATGGAATGGAATGGAATAAAGAAGGGAATGGAAAAGAAAGAAGAATCGAATAGATTGGAAAAAAGAATGGAATTAAATGCAACGCAAAAGAAATGGAAAGCAATGGAAAAAAGAATGAAATACAACCGAATAGAGGGAATACAGAATAGACTGGAATGGAATGGAGAATATAAAGTAATGGAATAGAGAATGGAATGGAATGGAATGGAATGGAATGGAATGGAATGGAATGGAATGGATTTGAATGGAATGAAATGGACTTGAATGAAATGGAATGGAGAATACAATGTAATGGAATGGAGAATGGAATGGATTGGAATAGAATGCAATAAAATGGACTGGAGTGAAGAATAGGTTGGAATAGTGTTGAAGGAAATGCAGAAAGGAATGGAAAGGACTGGAGTGAAATGAAGAATGGAATGGGATGGAGTCAATGGAAGGGAGAATAGAATGGAACAGAATGGAGAATAAAATGAAATAAAATGGAATTTAAAATGGAATTTAATGGAGAATGGAATGCAATGTAGAATGAAATTTAATTAGCAATAGAATAGAATGGAAAATGGTATGGAAAGGAATGGAATGGAAATGGAATGGAATGAGATGAAATGCAGAATGGAATGGAAATGAACGGAATGCACAGTGGAACCGAAGAGAATGAATAACGGAGAATGGAATGGAATGAAATGGAATGGAGAACGGTATGTAATTAAATTGAGAATGGAATGTAGTAGAATAAAATTGATTATGGAATGGAATGAAAAAAATTGGAAGCCATAATGGAATGAAAAGAATTGAATGCAATGTAAAATGGGATGCAATGGAATGGATTGAAATGGAATGGAGAATAAAATGGAATAGAATGGAGAATACAAAAGAATGGAAAGGAATGGCATGGAGCATCTACCGGAATCGTAAGGAGGATGAAATGGAACGAGGAAAGAATGGAATGGAATGAAGAAAGAATGGGTTGGAATGAAATGGAATAGATAATTGAATGGAATGGAATGGAGAATGGAATGGCATAGAATAGAATGGAATGGAATGGGTTGGAATGGAATGGAACAGAATGGAATAGAACAGCATGGACAATTGAGTGGAATGGGGAATGAGATGTAATTTAATGCAATGAAATGGAAATATTGAGTGGAATTACATGGAATGAAAAATGTACTGTAATGTAATGAGGAATGGAAGGAAAGGCAATGGAATGGAGAATGCAATGGAATGGAATGGAATGAAAATGGAATTGAAAAGAATGGAGAACGTAGTAAATTTTAATAGTATGGAGAATGGAATTGAATATAAAAGAGAGTGGAATGGAATTGGGAATGGAATCAAACGGAATGGAGAATGGAATGGAATGGAAAGAAAAAAGGATTGGAATGGAATTTAATGGAACAGGAAAGGAATGGAATGGAAAGGAGAATGGAATGGAATATAATGGAATTGAAAATGAGTGCAATGGAGAATAGAATGGAATGGGGAATGGAATGAAATGGGCAAAGGAATGGAATGGAGAATGGTATGGAATGGAATGGAATGGAGAATGGTATGGAATGGAATGGAATGGAGAATGTAATGAAATGGGATGAAAGGGAGAATGGAACTGAATTGAAAATGGAATGGAATCTAAAAAAGAATGCAGAGTGAAATGGAAAATAGACCGTCGAATGGAATGGAAAGGAAAAAAGAATTGACTGCAAAGGAACAAAGAATGAAGAGCAGTCGTGGCTAGCAATTGTGGTCTCAAAGTCGAATGGTGGTAAGATGCATAGATTCTAAGTCAATCAATACCTGTAGAATGATACGGAATGAAGAATGCAAGGGAATGGAAGAGAGAATAGAGAGTTGAATGCAATGTATAGGAGAATGGAGAGTGGAATGTAATGCAATTGAATGAATAATGGAATGAATAGCAAAACAGAATGTAATGGAAGGAAATAAAGAATGGAATGGAATGCAATAGAAGAAAGAATCGAATGCAGAATGAAATAGAAATGAATCGATGGAATGGATGTTGGAATGGAATCGAATGGAATAGAGAATGGAATGAAATGCACAATGGGATGAAATGGAATGGAATGGAATAGAGAATGGTGTGGAATGAAGCCTGTAATGAAATGGAATGGAGAATGGAATGGAAAATATAATGGAATGCCATGGAACAGTGAATGAAATAGAATGCAAAATTTAATGGAGAATGGAATAGAATGCAATGGAATGGAATGGAGAATGGAATGAAATTCAATGGAATGGAGAATGGAAAAAATGGAATGGAATATGGAATGCAATTGAATTTCACAAAAAATGGAATGGAATGGAACCGAATGGAAAGAAGAATGGAATGGAATGGAATGGAAAATGGAATGGGATGGAATGGAATGCAAATGGAATGGAATGGAGTGGAATAGAATGGAATGGAAAATGGAGTGGAATGAAATTGAATGAGACAGAATACAATGGAATGGAATTGCAACGAGAATGGATTGGAATGGAATGGAAAGTAGAATATATTGGAAGGGAGGGGAGAATTGAATTGCATGGAATTCCATAGAAAATGGAATGGAATAGTATGGAGGGTGAAATGGATTGAAAAGGAATAGAGAAAGCAAAGGAAAAGAATGGACTGTAGAATTGACTGGAATAAAGAATGGAAATTAATGGAAAGTAAAATGGAGAATGGAATGCAGAACGGAATGGAATAGAGTGAAACATAGAATGGAAAGAATGGAGAATGGAATAGAATGGAATGGAGAATGGAACTGAATCGAATGGAATAAAAAAGGTAATGAAATCAAATTGAATGGAGAATGGAATGGAATGGAGTGAAAAATGGAATGCAATGGAAATGAATGGAGGATGGAATGGAAAGAAGAAAAAAATGGAATGGAAAATGGAATAGGATTGAATGGGATAGAGAATGAAATGGAACGTAAAATAGAATGGAAGTGAATGGAGAAAAGAAAGAAATGGAGTGGTATAAAGAATGGAACTGAATTGAATGGAGAATGGGATGGAATGGAGTGCTACGGAGAATGGAATTGAATGCAGAATAAATAGAATGGGTAATGAAGTGGAAATTGATTGAAATGGAGAATGGAATAGCATAGAATGGAGAATGCAAGAGAGCAGAGAACAGAAAAAAAGGAATGGAATGGAATGGAATGGAATAAATAATGGAATGAAATAGAATAAATGAAGAATGGAATGGAATGGAATGGAATGGAATGGAATGGAATGGAATGGAATGGAATGGAGAATGAAATGAAATGGGATGGAATGGAGAATGGAACTGAACGCAAAATAGAATGGAATATAATAAAGAATGCAGAGTGGAATGGAAAACAGAGTAGAATGGAATGGAAAGAAAAATAATTGAATGCAAAGGAACAAAGAATGCAGAACAATCGTGGCTAGTGATTGTGGCCTTAAAGTCGAATGTTGGTAAATTGCATAAGGTGTAAGTCAATCAATGCCTGTAGAATGAAACAGAATGAAGGATGCAATGGAATGGAAGGGAGAATAGATAGTTGAATGTAATGTATTGGAGAATGCAGAGTGGAATGTAATGAAATTGAATGAATAAGAGAGTGGAAAGGAATGGAGAAAGGAATGGAAATTATAATGGTGTGGAATTGAATGTAATGGAGAAGGGAACGGAAAGGGATGGGATGGAGAGTGGAATGGAATGGAAAGGAAATGAATGAGTAATGGAATTGAATTAAAAAATGCAGAATGGAGTGTAATGGAATGAAGAATGGAGAGTGGAATGGCTTGGAATGAAGAATGGAGAATGGAGACTGGAACGAAATGGAATGGAGATAAGAATGGAAAGGAATGGATAATGAAAACAATGAAACAGAGAATAGAATGAAATGGAAAGGAAAATGGAATGAACTAAAATGGAGAATGAAATGGAATAGCATAGATGAAAGTGAGATTGCAAATAATTGGAATAGAGAATATAGTGAAATGGAATGCAGAATGGAAAGAATGGAAGGAAAAGGGAAAATGGAATAAAAAGAAATGGAATAGATTGAGGTGGAATGGAGAATGGAATGGAATGGAATGAAATGTAAGGAAATGGAGTGGAGAATGTAATGAAATAAAATGGAAAGGAGAATGGAATGGAATGCAATCAAATCAAAAAGTGGAATGCAATGGAATGGAGAACGGAATTGAATAGAATGGAATTAAAAATGGAATGGAATTGAGAATGGAACGGAATGGAGAATGGTATGAAATGGAATGGAATGCAATGGAAAGTAATGGCGGATGGAATGGAATGCAGTGGAATGGAATGGAATAGAATAGAATGGAATGGAAAATAAAATGGAATGCACAATGGAATGGAAAAAAACGGAAAGAAATAGATGGAGAATGGAATTTACTAGAATGGAATGAAAAAGAAATCAAGTTTAATGGAATGGACATCAGAATGAAATGGAATGCAACAGAGTTTGGGCTGTAATTGAATGGACGATGGAATGGAATGGAGAATGGAATGGAAAATGAAATGGAATGGAATGGGTTTGAGAAGGGAATGGAATGGAGGTGATAATGGAATGGAAAGGAGAATGCAATGGAATAGAGTGAAATTGAGAATGGAATGGAATGGAATGAAGAACGGAGTGGAATGTAAAGGAAGGGAATGGTATGCAATGGAATGGAAAGGAGAATTGAATGAAACGGAATGGAGAATAGTATAAATTAAATGGAGAATGAAAATGATTGGAATAGAGAATATAATATGATGGAATAGAGAATGGAAGGGAATAGAAAATGGAACGGAATGAAATGGAATTTATTGAAATGGAATGGAGAATGGAATGAAATGAAATGAGATGGAATTGAATGTAGAATGAAATGGACAAGAATGGAATGAATAGTAGAATAAAATTTAATAAACTGGAGCATGGAATGGAATCAAGTGAATGAAAGTTTGGGCGGGAATAGAAATGACGATGCAATGGAATGGAGAAAGGAATGAAAAGGAATCGAAAATAGAATGTAAATAAAGAACGGAATGGAATGGAAGTAATAATGGCCTGGAATGAAGAATGGAATGGAATGGAATGGAATGGAATGATTGGATAATCGAATGGAATGGAATGTAGAAAGAAATGGAATAGAATTGAACATTCAATGAAATGCATTGAAATGGAAAATGGAATTGAATTGAATGTAACAGAGAATTAGTGGAATGCAGTAGGGAATGGAATTGAATGGAGCATGAAGTGAAATGGAGATTGGAATGTAATGATTATGGAATTAAAATTTGAATGGAATTAAAAGGTATGGAGAATGAATTAGAGTGGAGAATGGAATGGAAGGGAATGGAGAAGGAAAAGCAATGGGATGAAATAGTGAAAGGAATGGAATGAAATGGAGAATGCAATGGAATGTAGTTTTAAAAAGAATGGAAGAAAATGGAGAATGGAACGGAGAATGAATGGAATGTAGAATGTAAGGAAATGGGGAATAAGAGGAAATGGAATGAAGAATGCAATGGAATGCATAACGAATGGAATGGAATAGGGATTAAAATGGAATTGAGAATGGTGTGGAATGGAATGAAATCAAGAATGGAATGGAGAATGGAATGGAATGGAACTGAATGCAGAATGGAGTGGAATGAAACAATACAGACTGGAACGGAAAGGAAGGAAGAATGGAGATTGGATTTTAATGGAAGGGAAAATGGAGGCTAGAATGGAGGGGAAAGGGATGGAGGATAGAAAGGATAGGAAAGGATAATGGAAAGAATGGTACAGAGAATAGAATGGAATGCTGTAGAAAACGAATGGAATGAATTAGAATGGAGAATGGAAAGTAATAGCATAGATTAAATGGAAAATGCAAATGACTGGAATAGAGAATGTAATGTAATGGAATGGAGAATGGAATGAAAAATGGAATAGAACAAAATGGAATCGATTGAAATGGAATGGAGAATGGAATGAAATGGAATGACATGGAATTGAATGGCGGCTGGAATGGACTAGAATGGAATGGATAGGACAATAAAATATTTTAAAAATGGAGAATGGAATAAAATGGAATGCAACAAAGTATGGGCTGGAATGGAATGGATGATGAAATGGAAAGGAGAAAGGAATGGAATGAACAGAGAATGGAATGAAATGGAATGGGATGGAGAAAAGAAGAAATGGAAGTGATAATGAAATTGAATGGCGAATGGAATGACATGGAATAAGAAATGGAATGGAATGGAAAAGAATGAATAATGGAGTGTAATGCAATGAGATGGAATGGTATAAAGAGGAATGGAATGAAGAATGCAATGGAATGGAGAAAGAAATTGGATGGATTGGAATATTTAATGAAATGGAGTGAAATAAAGAATGGAATTGAATGGAATGTAGCAGAGAAAGGAATGGAATTGGGAAGGGAATGGAATGAAATGAAAAATAGAATGCAATATAATGTAATGGATAATGGAATATAATGGAATAAATATAGAATGGAATGGAGAATGGAAATGAATAGAAAAATACAAAGTGGAAATTTAAATTTAAGGGAATTGAATGGAATGGATTATTTAATGGAATGGAATGGAGAATGCATTGGAATGGAATGAAATGGAGAATGGAAAAAAAGGAAAGGATATGGAATGGGATAGAATAAAGAATAGTATGGAATGCAATGGAAAAAAGAAATGAAATGCAATGGAGAATGGAATGGAATGGAATAGAAAATAGAATGAAGGGAAATGGAATTGAATTAAATGGAATGCACAATGGAATTGTATGTAAAGCAAATGGAGAAAGGAAGGGAAAGAAATGGAATGGAATGGAATGGAGTGAGGTAGAGAATGGAATTTAAGGGAATCAAACAAAATGCAGAAGGAAATGGAGTGGAATGGATTGGAACAGAGAATACAATGGCATGGAATCCAATGGAACGAAGAATGGAATAGAATGAAATGAAGAATGCAATTGAATAAAATGGAATTAAAAATAAAATGGAATAGAGAAGGAAATGGAATGGATAATGGAAGTTATGGGAGAATGGTATGGAATGGAGAATACAATAGATCGGGATGGAATGGAGAATGGAATGAAATGGAACAGAATGAAGAATGAAAAGGAATGGAATGGAGAATGGAGATTGGAATGGATTGGAACGCAACAGAGAATAAAATGGCAAAAAATGGACAATGGATTGGAATGGAATAAAGAATGGAATGGGAAAACGAATGGAAAAGTGATTGGAATAGGATCGAATACATGGAATGGAGAATGGAATGGGATGAATTGTAGAATGAAAGGAAGTGGAATGCAGATTGGAATTGCATGGGATGAAACGAAATGGAATGGAATGGAAATGGAAATGAATGCAGAATATAATTGAATGGAACGGAGATTCAAAAGTGGAAGGGAATGGAGAAAGGAGAGTAAAATACAATGGAATAATATGCAGAATGGAATCAAAAGAATAAGAGAATGAAATAGATTCGAATAGATGAAATAGAGAATGGAATGGAATGGGATAGAGAATGGAATCGATTTGAATAGAAAGAAAAATGGAATGGAATAATATGGAATGGAATAAAGTGGAATGGAAAATGAAAAGAAATGAAATGGAATCCAATGAAAAGAAATGGAGAATTGAATGGAATGGAATACAGTGAAATGGAATGGAATAGAATGGAATGGAATGGAATGGGATGGAATGGAGAATAGAAAGAAAAATAATGGAATTCAGAATATAGTACAATCAAACGTAATATAATGGAATGTAACAGAATGGAATGTAATGGAATAGAAGTGAGAATGGAATGAAATGGAATCAAACGGAACTAATAATGGAATGGAATTGAATGGAAGAGAACAAAGAATAAAATGAAATGGAATGGAACGTAAGGGAGACTGGAATGGAAAGAAAAGAATAATGGAATGTAATAGAAAGGAATTGAAAATAGAATAGAATGGAAAAGAGAATGGAATGGAATGGAGAATGGAATGCAATGGAAAATGGAATGCAATTAAAATGGAATGGAATAGATTGAAAAATGGAATGGAATAGAATGGAATAGGGAATGAACTGGAATGGAATAAAAAATGAAATGGAATTGAGAAAGGAATGGAATGGAATGAAGAGTGGAATGGAATAAAATGGGATGGAGAATCGAATGGAATGGAATGGAATGTAAAAATGGAGAACGGAATGGAATGTAATTAAATGGAATGCAGAGTGGAATGGAATGGAATGGAGAATGAAACAAAATGAACGGAATGGAATGCGATGGGATGGAATGGAGAATTGAGTGGAATGGAGAATTGACTGAAATAGAATGAAATAAATGAAGAATGTAATCGAATGGAGATTGGGATGGAGTAATTGAATGGAGGATTGAAAGGAATGCAGGGTGGAATGGAAGTAAATGGAGAATAGAATGGAAAGTAGTCAAAAATAGAATGGAATTTAATGGAAAGAAGAATGTAATTAAATAAAATGTAATGAAATTGGGAACTGAATGGAATTGAAAGGATTAAAAAATTCAATGGAGTGGAATAGAGAATGGAATGAAGAATGTTATGTAATGGAATGGGATGAAAAATGGAATTGAATGTAATTGAGAATTGAATAGAATGGAGAATGAAAAGGACTGGAATGGAATGGAGAATGAATGAAATTAAGAATAGAGTAGACTGCAGGATGGAATGTAGCAGAACGGAATTAAGAAAGAAATGGAATGGAAAGAAAAATGTAATTGAATGGAGAATGAAATGGAATGCAGTGGAATTGAATGCAGAATGGAATAGAATGAAACTAAATGCAGAAAGTAATGGAATGGAATGAAGAATGGAACGTGGAATAAAATGGAATGAAAGTAAAGAATGGAGACTGGAATGGAATAGAATGAAATGGGGGATGGAATGGATAGAAAAAAAGTGGAAAGAGTAATACTGAGAATACAGTGGAATAGTATGGAAAATCGAATGGAGTGAAATAAAATGGAGAATGGAATGAAAGAGTATAGATTAAATCGAGAATGGAAAGGAATGGAGAATGGATTGGAAGAAAATGGAGAATAGAATGGAACTTAATCAAAAATATAAAAGAATGGAATGGAAAGAAGAATGTAATTTAATAAAATGAAATGGTGTAGAGAATTGAACGAAATTGAAAGAATTAAAAAATGCAATGGATTGGAAAGGAGAATGGAATGGAGAATATTATGGAATGCACTGGAATAAAGAATGGAATTGAAAGAAATGGAGAATTAAATAGAACGAAGAATGGAACGAACTGGAAGGGAATGAAGAATTGAATGGAATGGAGAATGGGAAGTTTTAGAAATGGAATGGAATAGAACAGAATTGAGAATGGAATGGGAGGGAATGGACAATGTAGTTGAATGGAGAATGAAATGGAATGGAATTGAATAGAATACGGAATGGAATTGAATGAAACCTAATGAAGAATGTAATTGAATGAATGAAGAACAGAGAATGGAATAAAATGGAATGGAACTTTGAATGAAATGGAATGAAATACAGATTGGAATTGAATGGGCTGTAATAGAGAATGAAATGGAACAAAATGGAAAATAGGAAAGAATGGAATGGAGAATGGAGTGGAATGCATTGGAACAGAATGTTATGGAATGGAATGGAAAAAAGAAAGAAATTGAATGGAATGGAGAAAGGAATAAAATGGAATTGAACATTGAATGAAATGGAATGAAATGCAGAATGGAATTAATTGGAATGTAATAGAGACTGGAATGTAATGGAGAAGGGAATAGAGAAAGGAATGGAACTGAATGCTGAATGAAATGGAATGTATTGGAGAATGCAGAGTGGAAGGGAATAGAATGGAGAATGTTATGGAACGGAAAGGAGCAGAGAAAGCAAAGTAAAGGAATGGACAATAGAATTGAATGGAATAAAGAGTGGAAAGTAATGGAAAATACAATGGAGTGGAGAATGGAATGAAATTGAGTGGAATGGAGAAAGGAAGACAATGAAGAATGTAAAAGAGAATGGAATGGAATGGAAAATGGAATGGAGAATGGAATGGAATGGATAACAGAATGCAATGCAATGGAATAAACAAAGAAATGTAATTAAAATGAATGGAGAATGGAATCGAATGGAATGAAGAAGGGAACGAAATGGGCTAGAATAGAGGGTGGAATGGAATGCAGAATGGAAAAGAATGGAAAATGGAATGGAAAATGGAAAGGAATGGATTGGGAATGAAATACAATGAATAATGGAATGCAATGGAATTAACATAGGAATGGAATGGAATGGAATAGAGAATGGAAGGAAATCGAATGGAGAATGAGATGGGATGAAAAATGGAATGTAGAATAAATGGTATGGAGAAAAGAAGGAAGGATGGAATGAAATGGCGAATGGAATAGAATGGAATGAAGAATGGAAGGGAATGCAGAATGGAAAAGATAATGGAACGCAATGGAATGGAATAGGTAATGGAATGAAATTAAAATGAAGGGAGAATGGAAGGGAATGGAAAGAAAAATTGAATGGAATGGAGAATGGAATTGAATGGAATGGAGAAAAATGAAATGCAGATGGAGATAGAATGAAGAATGGAATTAAAAATAGAATGGAATTGAACGGTATGGAGAATGAAATAGAATGGAGAACGGAATGGAAAGGAATGGAGAAAAAGAAGGCGTGAGATGGAGTGGAGAAAGGAATGGAATACAACGGAGAATGCAATGGAATGTAGTGGAAAGGAGAATGGAATAAAATGGAGAATGAATGGAACAGAGAATGGAAAGAAGAATGGAAGGAAATAGAGAGTAAGATGGAATGGAATGGAGAATTGAATGGCACGCGTAATGAATGGAATGGAGAATGAAATGGAAAGAAGAATAAAATTGAATAGGGAATGATGTGGAATGGAGTGGAATTGAGAATGGTATGGATTGGGATAGAATAGAGAATGGAATGGCATACAATGGAAGTGAATCCAGAATGGAATTGAATGAAATTTAATGCAGAATGGAATGGAATGAAGAATGGAGAGTGGAATGGAAGAGAATGGGGAATGGAGACAGGAATGGAGTGGAATGGAATGAAGAATGGAATGGAAAGGAAAGGGGAATATAAAGAATATTACAGATAATTAAATGGAATGGAATGGAAAAAGGAATTGAATGAATTGGAAGGGAGAATGGAAAATAATAGTATAGATTAAATGCAGGATGCAAAGGACTGGAATAGAGAATGGAATGGAATGGATAATGGAATGGAGTGCAAAATGGAATGGAATGAAATAGAATCGATTGAAATGGAATGGAGAATGGAATAAAATGAAATGAGATGGAATTCAATGGGGAATGGAATGGACTACAACTCCATGGATAAGATAATACAATTTAATAAAATGGAGAATGGAATGCAATGGAGTGTAACAAAGAATGTCCTGGAACGCAATAAACAATGGAATGGAATGGAGAAAAAAATGGAAGGAAATGGAAAATGGAATGGAATGGAGTGAAGAATGGAAAGGAATGCAAAGCAACAGAATGGAGAAAGAAACGGAATAGAACATTCAATGAAATATAATGAATTGGGGAATGGAATTGAATGGAATGTAACAGAGAACGGAATGTAATGGAAAAAGAAATATAATGGAATGGAAAATAAAATGAAATAGAGATTGGAAAGGAGTGGAGAATGGAATTAAAAATGTAATGGAATTGAATGGGATGGAGAATGAAACAGAAAGAAAAATGGAATGGAATGAAATGGAGAAAGAGAAGAAAAGTGATGGAATGGTGAAAGGAATGGAATGAAATGGAGAAAACAATGGAATGTAGTGGAAAGGAGAATGGAATAAAATGCAGAACGGAATGGAGAATGGATGGAATGGAGAATGGAATTGATATTGTAAGGAAATGGAGAATAAGAATAAATGGAATGGAAAATGGAATGGAATGCATAATGAATGGAATGGAGAATGGAATGGAATGGAAAATAAAATGGAATTGAGAATGGTGTGGAAGGGAATGTAATGAAATGGAATGGATTGAAATATAACGGAGAATGGAATGAACTGGAATAAGATGGAATTGAATGGAGAATGGAATAGACTAGAATAGAATGGATAAGAGACTAAAATTTAATAAATGGAGAATGGAAAGGAATGTAACATCGTATGGGCTGAAATGGAATGGACGGTGTAATGTAATGGAGAAAGGAATGGAAAGAAATTGAAAATGGAATGGAATGGAAAGGGATGAAGATGTAAATGGAATGGAAGTGATAATGGAATGGAATGGAGAAGGGAATGCAAAGGAGTAAAGAATTGAAGAGAATGTATTAGAATGAAGGATGGAGTGAAATGCAATGCAATGCAATGGAATGGAGAATGGAATGAAGAAAGAAATGGAATGGAATCACATATTGAATAAAATGGAATGAAACGGATAAAGGAAGTGAATGGAATGGAAAGGAGATAGGAATGGAATGGAATGGAATGCAGTGGAGAATGGAAGGGAATGGAATGCAGAATGGAATTGAAGGGAAAAAATCAAAATGGATAATTAAATTTAAAGGGATTGAATGGAATGGAACATTTAATAGAATGGAATTGAGAATGGACTGGAATGGGATAGAATGGAGAATGGAGGGGGATGCAATGGAACTGAATGCTGAATGCAATGTAATGTATTGGAGAATGGAGAGTGGAATGGAATGGAAGGAAGAATGGAGAATGGAATTGAATGGATAATGGAAAATAATGAAAGGAGAATGGAATGGAATGCAATAAAGAATGACATATAATCCAATGAAGGAAAGAATGGAATGCAATGCAATGGATAATGGAATAGAATGAAATGGAGCAGAAAAGAATAGAATGGATAATGGAATAAAATGAAATGGAATCGGATTAAATGGAATGGAAAATGGAATGGTACAAAGAAATGGTGAAAGGAATGGAATGGAAAATAATGGAGGGGAGTGAAGAATGGAATTTAATGAAGTCAAACACAACACAGAAGGAAATGGAGTGGAATTTAATGGAACAGAGAATGGAATGGAATCAAATAAAATGAACAATGGAATAGAATGGAATGGAGAATGGAATTGAAGAGAAAGGAATTGAAAATGGAATAGAATATAGAGTGAAATGGAATAAAGAATGGAACGGAATGGAGCATGGTATGGAATGGAGTATGGAATGGATTGGGATGTAACTGAGAATGGATTTAAATGAAACAGAATGAAGAATTGAATGGAATCGGCTGGAGAAGAGAGAGTGCAATTGAATGGGATGGAGATTGGAGAGTGGAATGGAATGCAATGGCATAAAAAGGAATGAAATGGAATGGAATTTAAAAGAATGGAATGGAATTGGATTAATGGAATGGAATGAAACGAAATGTAATGGAATGGAATGGAATGCAAGGCAATGAAATTGAGTGAAGAATGGAATGGAATGAAATTGAATGAAATGCAGAATAGAATAGAATGAAATGAAAGGTAACGGAAAAAGGAATCCAATGGAAGGGAGAATGGAAAGCAAAAAAATGGAATTGAATATGGAATGGGATGGAGAATGGAATAGAATGGAGAATGCAGGGAAATGGAGACTGGAATGAAAGGGACAATGGAATGCTTTGGAAATGAAATTGAGAATGGAATGGAATAGAATGGAATGGAATGGAGAATCAAATGGAATGGAATTGAATGAAACGGAGAATGGAATGGAATGAAGTGGAGGGTAAAATAAAATGGAATGGAATGGAGAAAGGAATGGACAGAAATTTGAATGGAACGGAATGGAATACCATAGAGAATGGAATGGAATGGAGCAGAGAATGGAACAGAAGGGAATGGAAAGGAGAATTGAATGGAATGGAATTGGGAATGGAATGGAATGGAGAATGGAATGGAGTGGAATGGAATGGAATTTAATGGAAAATGGAATGAAAGAAAATGGAATGAAAAATGGAATGGAAAGGAATGGAGAATGGAATGGAATGGAATGGAATGGAATGGAATGGAATGGAATGGAATGGAATGGAATGGAATGGAGTGGAGAATTAAATGGAATGGAATAGAACCACACGCAGAATGAAATGGAGTGGAACGGACGTTAATGGAAAACTGAATCTAATGGAATGGAGAGTGAAACGTAGAAGATTGGAATTGAATATGGAATGGAATGGAGAGTGGAATGAAATGGGGAAGGAATGGAATGGAGAATGAAATGGAATAGAATAGAATGGAATGAAACGAAGAATAGACTGCAATGAATGCATGATGGAAGGGAATGGAGTAGAATGGAGAAAAAAATGGAATGGAAGAAGAAATGGCATGGGACGGAATGTGCTGGAGAATGGAGACTAGAATCGAATGAAATGGAAAATGGAATGGAATGGAATGGAGAATGGAATGTCATGTATTGTAATAGAATAATGAACGGAGTGGAGGGTAATGGAATGGAAAGGAGAATGGAATAGTATAGAATAAAATGGAATGGAAAGTGGAATGGATTCGAATGGAATGAAAAATGGAATGGAATGGAATTGATAACGGGATACAAAGAATAATGACATGGTTGGAAAATTGAGTGGAATGGAAGGAAATGCGGAACGAATAATTGAATGGAATGGAATGGGAAGGAATAGAGTGAAGTGGGGTGAAGAATGGAATGGAATTTAATCGAACAGAACACAGAATGAAATGGATTGAAATGAAATGGAACTGAGAAAGAAATAGAATGGTATCAAATGGAACGAAGAATGGAATGAAGTGAAATGGACAACGGAATTGAGTAGAATAGAATTGAAAATGCAATGGGATGGAGAATGGAATGGAATAAAAACAAAATGGAGAATAAATTGGAGAATGGAATAGAAAATGGAATAGAGAACAGAATGGAAATTAAACTGGAATGAAAAGAAATCGAATGAAACGAAAGGAAGAACAAAACTGAATTTAACAGAATGCATAATGAAGAATGGAATGAAATCAATTGGAATGGTATGGAATGGATTGGAATGGAATGGAATGGGGTAGAATGGGAAATGGAAGGGAATGAATCGAAAGAAATGCAGAATGGAATAAGGTGGAATGTAATGGAATGGGAAATGTAAAGGAATAAAATTGAATGGAAGGGAGAATTGAATGGAATGGAATGGAATGAAGAATAAAATTTAATAGAATGGAATGGAAAATAGAATAGAAAGGAGAATGGAATGGAATAGACAATGAAATTGAGTGTAGAATGGAATGGAATGGAGAATGCTATGCAATGCAATTAAGAATGGAATGCATTAGGATGGAATGAATAATGGATCCAAATGAAATCGAAGTGAATACAGAATGGAATAAAATGAAATGGAGAATAGAGAGTGGGATGGAATGGAATGGAGAATGGAGAGTCCAATGGAATGGAAAATGTAATGGAAAGGAGAAAAGAATTGAATGGAATGGAACAAAGAATGGAATTGAAAAGGGGATGGAGAGAGGACTGGAAAGTAATTGAAAGGATGGAATATACAATGGAATGAAATGGAAGAGGAAATGGAATAGAATGGATTGGAGAATGGACAGTGATGGGATGGAATGGAGGATTGTATTGAATAGAATTCAACTGAATGCAGAATGGAATGGAATGATAAGGAGAAAGGAGAGTGGAACGGAATTCAATAGAGAAAGAAGGGTGGAATAAATGGAATGGAATGGAGAATGGAATGGAAAGAAAAAGAGAGGAAAATAAAATGGATAAAGAATGCAATGGAAAAGGATGAAAAAAATATAACAGGTTTGAACGGAGTTCGAACTGGAATTGAATAGATGGAATGGAAAAGGGATAAAAATGGAAGAGAGAACATGACGGAATGCAATAGAGAATGTAATGGAGTAAAATTGAGAATGTAATGTAATGTAACAAAATGGAATTGAATGGAATGGAAAATAAAATCGACTGAAATGGAATAGAATGATAAAGAATGCAGAATGGAATAGAATGGAGAAAGAAATGGAATGCAATGGAGAAAAAGAATGGAATGGAAGGGAATGGAATGGAATGGAATGGAGTGGAGTGGAATGCAAACAAAATGGAATGGATAATGGCGAGGAGTAGAATGGAATGGAGAAAGAAATGGAACAGAATGTAAAAAAATGGAATGGAATGGATTAAAGTGCAGAATGAAATGGAATTGAATTGAATGGAATGCAGAATGGCATGGAATGGAATGGAAGGTAATGGGAAATGAATGGAATGGAATGGAATGGAATGGAATGGAATGGAATGGAATAAAATGGAATTGAATATGGAATGGAATGTAAAATGGAATGGAAAGGAGACAGGAATGGAATCTAATGAAATGAAGAATGGAACGAAATGGAGAATGGAAAGCAAAATAAATGAAATGGAATGGAATGAAATGGATAATGGAAAGGAATGGAACTGCATCGAACGGAGAATCAAATGGAATGAATGGAATGGAGCGAAAAGTGTACTGTAATGGAATGCAGGATAAAAAGGGAGGGAATTGAGAGCAAAAGGAAATGGGGGATGAAATGAAATGGAATGAAATGAAGAATAAAATGGAATGGAATTTAATGAAGAATGCAATGGAATGTTGAATGGAATGGAATGAAATGGAGAACAGAATGGAATGGAATGGAAAATCAAATAGAATGAAGAATGGAATAGAAGGGAATGGAGAATGTTATAAAATGGAGCATGGAATAGAGAATGGATAGTAACAGAATAGAACAGAATGGACAGAAGAATGGAATAAAGAATAGAATGAATAATGAAATAGAATGGTTAATGAAATGGAAGGGATAATGTTATAGAATGGAATGCAAAGAGAATGGAGTGGAAATAAATGAAAGGGAATGAAATACAATGGAAAAACGAATGGAATAGAATGAAATAGAGAATGGAATTGAATCAAGTAGGTGGAATAGAGAATGGAAAGAAATTGAATGGGGAATGGTATTGAAAGGATTGGAAAAAAGAATGAAATCAACTCAAATGGAGAATGGAATAAATTCAAAAGGGTGGAATAAAGAATGGAAAGGAATGGAATGGACCACGGAAAAAAATAGAATGGAAAATAGACTCGAAAGAAATGAAATCGAATAAAATGTAATGGAAAATTGAATGCACTTGAACGGAATGGAATGGAATGGAATGGAATGGAATGGAATGGAATGGAATGGAATGGCATGGAATGGCATGGAATCGAATGGAATCGAGTGGAATGGAGAATAGAGTGGTTGGAATCAAACACAACGCAGAATGGAATGAAGTGGAATGGAATGGAATGGAATGGAGAATGCAATGGAATTGAATCAAATGGAACAGACAATGGAATGGAATGAAACGGAGAGTGGAATTGAATAGAATGAAAGTTAAAATGGAACGGAATGGAGAATGGAATTGAATGGAGAATGAAATGTAATGGAAAATACAGTGGAGAATATAATGAGATGGAATGGAGAATTGAATGGAAGAAAATGGAGAAGTGAATGAAATGGAGAATTGAATGGAATGGAGAATGGAGTAGAATAGAATGGAAAATGGAATTGAATGCAGAATGGAATGTAGAATAAAATATAATAGAATGAACAAAAGAATGGAATAGAATAAGGAATGAAATGGAGAATGGAGTGGAATGGAACGGAGAAAGAAATTGAGTTGGAATGGAATAGAATGGTTGGATAATTGAATTGAATGGAGAACAGAAGGAAACGGAAAATGGAATTGAATGAAATGGAAAATGAAATGAAATGGAATGGAAAGGAGAATTGAAGAGAAAAGAATATAAAATTAAATAGAATGGCATGTAGAATAAAAAGGAATGGAAAGAAATGGAATATAGAAGGGAGTCGAATGGAAAATTGAAAGGAGTGGAAAGGAGAATGGAATGGAAATGAGTGGAATCAAGGATAGAATGGAATGGAGAAAGAAATGGATTAGAGAATGGAATGAAATGGGAAATGGAATGGAATGCATTGGAGAATGGAATGGAATGAAGAATAGAATGCAGAATGAAATGGAGCGGAATGGAATACAGAATGTAATGGAATTAAAGGGAATGGAGAATTAAATGGAGTTGAATGGAGAAAGAAATGAAGAACGGAATGGAATGTAAATAAAACTGGAACGGAATAGAGTGAAATGTAGAAGGGAATTGAATGGAGAATAAAGTGGAATGGAGAATGGAATGGATGGAGAATGGAAAGAAACAGAATGGAATGGAATAGAATGGAATGAAGTTTGGAATGGAAGACGCATGGAGAATGCAACGGAATGTAGTACAGAATGGAGACTAGAATGGAATAGAACAGGATGGAATGGAAAGTCAAATGAATGGGGAATGTAATGGAGAACAAAACGGAATGGAATGGAAAGGAATGAAATGCAGAATAGATCCAAACAAAAAATTGAATTCAATGGAAAAAGACTGGAATGAAAAATGGAATAAATAACATGTAATGAAATGGAATGGAAAATCGAATAAAATGGAAAGGAGAATGGAATTGAATGGAATGGAAGGGAGATTGGGCTAGAATGGAATGAACTATGGGATGGAATGGAATGGAATGGAATGGAATTGAGCGAGAAATGTAATGGAATTGAAAATGGAATACAATGGAATTAAGAATGTATTAAAATGGAATGGAATGGAGTGTAGAATGGAATGGAATTATAAAGGGAATTGATGAAATATAGAATGGAATGGAAGGGAATGAATGAAGTAATGGAAAGAAATGGAGATTAGAAAATAATAGAATGGAGAATCAAATAGAACGGTGTGGAATAAAATATGAAATGGTATAAAGAAAGAAATGGAGAATTGAATGAAATGGGGAATGGAATGGAATGGATTATGTAAAGGAATAGAATGGAGAATGGAATGAAATGAAATGTAGAATGGAATATAATGGAGAATGTAATGAAGAATGTAATGAAAGGTAAAAGAAAGGAGAATGTAGTGAAATGAAATGGAAAACATGACTGATTAAAATGGAGAACGGAATGGAGAGGAATGGAAGAGAGAATGGAATGGAATCAAATGCAATTGAATGAAGAATGGAGAGCAGTGTAATGGAATGGAATGCAGAACGGAATAGAATGGAATAGAATTTAAAATAGAATGGAATGCAGAGGGGAAAGGAAAGAAATGGAAAGAATTGAATTGAATGGAAAGGAATGAAATAGAAAATTGAATCGAATGGAATGGAAAGAAAGGTGAAATTGAATGGAAAGGAGAATGGAATGGAATGCAATGCAATGGAATGGAAGGGAAGGGAAATAATGGAGAATAGAACGAAAGGAAATGGAGAATGAAAGGGAATGGAGTACGAAATGGAGAGTGGAGTGGAATAGAGAATAAAATGGAGAATGGAATGAAACGGAATGGAATTGAATGCAGCATGTTATGGAATCAAAAATAAAAAAGTAGAATGGAAAGGAGAATGAAATGGGGAATGGAATGAAAGGAAATTGGTAATGGAATGGAGAGTGGAATGCCATGGAACGAAGAAAGGAATGGAATGGAGAAAGGGATAGAATGCAGAATGGAATAGAATGGAGTGGAATGGAAAGGAATGCAGAACGGATAATGGAAAGGAATGGAATGGAATGGAATGAAGTCGAGTGAAGAATGGAATGGAATGGAACGGAACGGAATGGAATGGAATGGAATGGAATGGAATGGAATGGAATGGAATGAAGTGGACTGAAGAATGGAATGGAATGGAATCGAATGGAGCACAAAATGTAATGGAGTGGAATGGAATCGAATTGCAAATGGAAAGGAATGGTATCAAATGGAACGAAGAATGGAATGGAGTGGAATGCAGAATGAAATTGAATAGAATGGAATTGAAAATGCAATGGAATGGAGAATGGAGTGGAATGGAAAATAAAATGGACAATAAATTGGAGAATGGAATACAGAATGGAATAGGATGGAATGGAGAACGGAATGAAAAATGAACTGAAATGAAATGAAATCGAAAGAAACGGAATGAGGAATAGAACTGAATGGAAAAGAAGGCAGAATAAAGAATAGAACGATATGGATTGGAAAAAATTGAAATGAATTGGAATGGAATGGAATGGAGTAGAGTGGAGAATGGAATGGAATAAATCAAACGAAATACAGAATTGAATAAAGCAGAATGAAATAGAATGGAAGATAGAATGGAATGAAATTGAATGGAACGGAGAATGGAATGGAATGGAATGAAGGATGGATTTTAATAGAACGGAAGAAAAAATGGAATAGAATGGAGAATGGAATGGAATGGAGAATGGTATGAAATGGAATGGAGAATGGAATGGAATGGGATGGAATGAAGAATGAAACCAAATGGAATGCAACTGAATGCAGAATAGAAAAAAATGGAATGGAGAATAGAGATTGGAATAGAATGGATAGAGCAAGGAGAGCCGAATGGAATCTATTGGAATGGAAAATGGAATGGAAATGAGAAAAGAATTGAACAGAATAAAACAAAGAATGGAATTGAAAAACGAATGGAGAGTAGAATGAAATCGAATCAAAAAGACGGAATATAGAATGCAATGGAATGGAATGTAGAATGGAATGGAATGTAGAATGGAATTGAATGAGATGGGGAATGGGTGGTAAGGCGATGGAAGGAAGATTGTATGAAATGGAATTCAACTGAATGCAGAAGGTAATGGAATGGAACAGATAATGGAGAGTGGAATAGAATTCAATAGAGAAAGGAGAGTGGAGTAAATGGAATGGAACAGAGAATAGAATGGAAAGAAAAAGAGAAGGAAATAAAATGGATAATCGAAGAAATGGAATGGAATGGAAAAATGTAATGAATTTGAAATGAGCTTGGAATAGAATTGAATAGATAGAATGGAAAATGGAATGAAATGGAATAGAGAATGTAACTGAATTGAATGGAGAATGTAATGGAGTAAAATAGAGAAGACAATGTAATGTAACAAAACAGAAATAAATGGAATGGAAAACGGAATCATTTGAAATGGAATTGAATGATACAGAATGCAGAATGGAACGAAACGGAATGCAATAAAGAAAGGAATAGAATGGAGAATGGAAAGGAAAAGAATTGAATAGAGAAAAGTGTGGAATGGAATGGAACAGAAAAAAGAATAGAATGGAATGGAATGGAATGGAATGGAATGGAATGGAATGGAATGGAATGGAATGGAGAATGGAATGGAATGGAGAATGGAATGGAAGGGAATGGGGAATGGAATGGAATGGAGTATGGAATGAAGCATAGATAGAAATAAAATAGAATGGAATGAACAGTGAAATGGAATGGAGAATAGAATGAAGAATGGAATAGAAGGATAATATAATGGAAAGGATAATGATATGGAATGTAATGGAATGGAGAATGGAGTGGAATTGGATGTAATGGAATGAAATACAATGGAAAACTAATGGAATAGAATCGAAAAGGTGGAATAGAGAATGGAAAGGAATTGAATGGAGAATGATATGGAAGGGAATGGAAAAATGAATGGAATGGAGGGTAATCAAGAATGAAACAGAATTGAAAAGGTGGGGTAAAGAATGAAATGAAATGAAATGAAATGAAATGAAATGAAATGAAATGAAATGAAATGAAATGAAATGGAGAATGAAAAAAATGTAATGGAAAATGGCCTGATATGAAATGAAATATAATGAAATGGAATGCAAAGAAAAAAATGGAATGGAATGGAATGGAATGGAATGGAATGCAGTTTAGTAAAGAATGGAATGGCATGTAATCAAACATAACGCAGAATAGAATGAAGTGGAATGGAATGGAGAATAGAGTGGAGTCGAATTGAATGAAATGTGCAATTAAATGGAATCGGAGAGTGGAATTGAATATAATGTAAAAGAAAATGGGATGGAATGGAGAAAGAAATGGAAGGGAGAATGGAATGGAATGGAAAATACAATGGAGAATGGAATGGAAAATGTAATGGAAAGTTGAATGGAATGGAATGAAAATTGGAATAGAATAGAATGGAGAGTGGAACTGAGTTGAGAATGGAATGAAGAATAAAATAGAATGAGATGGACAAGGGAATTTTATAGAATAAAGAATGGAATGCAGAATGGAGTGGAATAGGATGAAGAAAGGAAAGGAGAATGTAATGTAATGTAATGGAATGGAATGGAATGGAATGGAATGGAATGGAGAATGGAATAGAAAGAAATTTAGCATTTAATAGAATTGTATGGAGATTGAAATGGAATGGAAAAGAATGGGATGTAGAATGGAATTGAATTTAAAATGGAATGGAACGGAATGGAGAATGGAATGGAATTGAGTGGAATCGATAATGAAATGCAATGGAGAAAAGGATGGAATAGAGAATGGAATGAAGAATTGATAGGAATGGGAAATGGAATGGAATGGATTGGATAATGGAATGGAACGAAGAATGGAATGGAGAATGCCATGGAATAAAAGAGAATACAGATTGGAACAGAATTAAAGTGAATGAAGAATGAAATGGAGTCGAATGGAGAATGGAATATAATGGAAATTAAAATGGAAGGGAATGGAGTGAAATGGAGAAGGGAACTGAATGGAGAATAAAATACAATGGAGAATGCGATGGAATGGAATGGAATAGAATGGAAAGGAGATTGGAATGGAAGACAATGGAGACTGGAATGAAATGTAGTATGAAATGGAGACTGGAATGGAACAAAAGAGAACAGAATGGAAAGTCAACTGAAATGGAGAATAGAATGGCGAATAAAATGGAATGGAAGGGAAAGGAATGGAACTCAGAAGAGAATCGAATAAAAAATTGAATTCAATGGACAGAGAGTGGAATGGAGAATGGACTAATAAAATGGAGTGGAATGGAAAATGGATTTGAATAGAAAGGAGAATGGAAATGAATGGAATGGGACGAATAATGGACTGGAATGAAATGGAGTATGGAACGGAGTGTAAAGGAGTTGAGTAAGAAAGGAAATGGAATTGAGAATGGAATGAAATGGAATCGAGAATGTAGAAAAATGGAATGGAATGGAATATAAAAATAGAGCAGAATTGAATTAAAAATAGAACTAAATGAAATATAAAATGGAATGGAAGGGAATGGATAGGTAACGGAGTGAAATGGAGAACCGAATATAATGGAATGGAGAATAAAATAAAATGGAGTGGAATGGTATAAAGAATGGAACAGAGTATTGAATGAAATGGATAATCAAATGTAAGGGAGAATGGAATGGAACAAAATGGAGAATGGAATAAAACAGAATGGAGAATGGAATATAATGGAAAATGGAATGGGGAATGGAATGAAAGAGAAAGGAAAGGAAAATGTAGTGGAATGAAATGGAAAACATAATTGAGTGAAATGGAGAATGGAATGGAATGGAAAATACAATTAAGAATGGAATGGATAATATAAATTAAGAATGGAATAGATAATATAAATGAAGAATGGAATGTAATGGAATGCAGAATGGAATGGAATAGAATGGAATGGAATGGAGAGTGGAACGGAACAGAATGGAATGGAGAATGGAATTAAATCGAGAATGGAATGGGAGAGAGGATGCAATAGGATGGAGTATGGAATGGAGAATTGTTTCAAATAGAATAAAATGTAATGGACAAAGAAATGGAATAGAGAGTTGAATGAATAATGGAATGGAATAAAGAATGGAATAGAATGGAGAATGTTATAGAATGGAATATAAGAGAGAATGAAAAGGAATTGGTTGGAAAGGAATGGCATGCAATAGAGGGAGAATGGAATAAAACCAATTGGTCTAAAGGAAAATGGAATGGAATGGAATGGAGTCGGATTGGGATAGAATGGAATGACAAATGGAATGGACTGAAACGAAATCGAATGAAATAAAATGGAGAATGGAAAGCAATGAAAAGGAATGAAGAATAAAGAATGCAATGGAATGGAATGGAGTGGAATGGAACGGAATATAGAAAGTAATGGAATTGAGTCAAATGGAAAAAAGAATGGAACTGAGAACAGAATGGAATAGAATGGAATTGAAAAGAAAATGGAATAGAGAATGGAATGGAATGAAAAATACAATGGAGACTTAAAAGGGGAATAGAATGGAGAATGGAATGGGAAATGGATTGTCATGAAACAAAATAAAATGAAACAGAATGTAAAATGGGATGGGAGAGAAAGGAATGCAAGATGGAGAATAGAATGGAATGTAAAGGAATGAAATTCAATTGAGTGGGGTGGAGAATGGAATGGAATTGAACCTAAAGGAACTCAGTATGGAATAGAGTGGAATGGAATGGAATGGATTATGAAATGGAATGGAAGCGAATAAAACAGAAAATGGAATGGAATGGAATGGAATAGAGAATGAAATTGAATAGGAAAAACTTGAAAATTGAATAAAATGGAAAATGAAATGGAATGGAGAAGGAAATGGAATGGAGATGGGAATGGAATTAACAATGGTTTGGAATGCTATGGAAATAGAACGGAATGGAATGGGATATAACCTAGAATGGTATGGAATGGAATGGAATGTAGACTGGAATAAAATGGAATGGAATAGGGAACAAAGAGGAATGGAATGGAATAAAATGGAGAATGGAATGGAATTAAATGAAAAGAAGAATTTTTAGGAATTTAATGGAGTGGAATAGAGAACGTAATGAAAAGAAATGGACAGGATTAGAGAATGGATAATAACAGAATGGACAACGGAATGGAATGAAATGAAATTGAGAATCAAGTGGAAAAAGATGGAGAATGGTAATGATTACTATGAGACGGAGAATGGAATAAAATAGAATGGAATGCCATGGAACATAAAATGGAATAGAATAAAATAAAGAATGCTATAGAATGGAATAGAGAGTGGAATAGAATAGAATGCAAAGGACGATGGAATGGAATGGGGAAAGGAATGGAATTAAACGGACAATGGAATGGAGAATGGAATGGGAGTAGGTATGGAGTGGATTGGAATGGACAATGCAATGGATTAGAGAATGAAATGAAATGGAATGGATTGGAGAAAGGAATAGAACAAAATGGAGAATGGAATGGAATGGAGCAAATAATGGAGTATGTAACGGAATGGATAATGTAATGGAATGGAGAAAGGAATGGAGAATGGAATGGAAAATAGAAAAGAAGGCAGAAGGGAATGTAGAAAGAATCAAATACAGAATGGAATGGATCATCAAATGGACTAGAAAACAGAATGAAATGGAACAGAGAATGAAATGAAATGGAATTTAACTGAATTCAGAAAAGAACTGAATGAATGGAATGGATAATTGAGAGTGGAATGGAATGGATGGGAGAATGGAGAGTATAGAGAGAATTAAAGCATGGAATGAAATGGATTGGAAAAAAATACAGAATACAATGTAATGGCAAATAGTCTAGAATTGGATAAATAGAACAAAAATAGAATGAAATGGAAAGGAGAATGTAATGAAATAAAATGGGGGATGGAAGTGAATGCAATGGAACAAAATGGAATGGAATGAAAAATGGAATGGAATGAAGTGGAATAGAGAATGGAATGGAATGGAATGGAATAGAAAGAAAGGCAGAATGGAATGGAAAGGAAAGGAAGTTAACGGAGAATTGAAACGAATGGAATGGAGAATGGAGAGTAATAGAATGGAATTTAATATGAAATGGAATGGAGAATGAAATAGAAAAACGAATGGAATGCAATGGAAAATGGAATGCAAAGGAAGTGGAATAGAATTGAATTGGGAATGGAATGGGATAGAATTTAATGGAATGGAGAATCAAATGGAATGAAATTAAACGGAAAAAGGACTGGTATGGGTAGGCAGATAAAATGGAAAGAAATGGAATGGAGAAAAAATGGAATGGAAAATGGAATGGAATGGAATGGAATGAAATGGAATTTAATGGAAATTTGAAAGAATGGAAAGGAATGAAAAATTGAATTTAATGGAATGGAGAATGGAATGAAATGGAATGGAGTGGAGAATGACAAATAATGAAATCAAAAGAATCACGGAATGGATTAGAATGGAACGGAAATTAACAGAAAGTGGAAAAGTATGGAAAGGAGAATGGAATGTAGTCAAATGGAATTAAATCTGGAATGGAATGGGAAATGGAATGGAATGGACAATGGAATGGAATGGAGAATGAAATGAAAGGGAATATGGAAAACGATGGCCAATGGAATTAAATGGAAATCGAATGAAAATGAGTGGAGAATGGAATGGAATAGAAAATGGAATGAAATGGGATGGAATGAAAAGGAGAATGGACTGGAATGGAATGGAGGTTGGAAGGAAATGAAATAGAATAAAGGAAACCATGGAATTGAACTGGGAATGGAATGGAATTGAATGCGACGAAGATTAGAATGGAATGGATGAGAGAACAGAATGTAATGGAATGGAATGGAGATTGGAATGGAATGGAGAATGGAATGGAATGAAATGCAATTAAATGGAGAATGAAATGGAGTGTAACATATGGAATGTAGAATAAGATAGAATGCAATGGAATAAATTGAAGAATTGAATGGAACGGAATGGAATTTAAATTAGAATGGAATGGAGAGTAAAATGAAAAGAAATGGAATAAAGAACAGAATGGAATGTAATGGAGGATGTAATTGAATGGGAATGGAAAATTGAATTAAATGGAATGGAATGAAAAAAGTAATGGAACGCAACATAGATTGGAAAGGAATGAAATGGAATGGAAAATGGAATGCAATAAAATGGAATGAAGATTGGAATTGATTTCAATGGAGAATAGAATAAATTGAATGGAACAGAAAATTTCCTTAAATGAAAGAGTGAATGTATTGTTTGGAGAATGGAGTTGAATGGAGAATGGAATGGAGAATAGAATGGAATGGAAAGAATGGAGAAAGTAATGCAATGGAATTAAAATAAAATTGAGAATAGAATGAGGAATGGAATGGAGAATTAAATTAAATGGTAGGAAGAAAGGAAATGAGAATGGAATGGAGTGGAACAAAGAAAAGAGTGTAATGGAGAATGACATTGACTGGAGAATGGAATGAAAAAGGAAATAAAATGAATTGGATAATGGAATGGAAAGTGGAATGGAATGGAATTGAGAAACAATGGAATGGAGAATAGGATAGAATGGAAAATGGAATGTAATGGGGAATGGAATGGAATGGAAAATATGCAGAATGGAGAATGGAATGGAATGGAATGGAATGGAATGGAATGGAATGGAGTTTAGTGAAAAATGGAATGCAAAGGAATGGAAGGAAAAGCAGAATGGAAAGCAGTGGAATGGAATGGAAGTGGAAAATAAATAGAATGGTACTGAATGGAACGGAGAATGGAACAGAATGGAATGGAGAATAGAATTTCATAGAATAGAATTGAAAACGGAATGGAATGGAGAATGCAATAGAATGGAAAATAGAATGGAGAAATAATAAAGAATGTAATAGAGAATGGAATGGAATTCAAAGGAAAGTGGAATGGACAATGAATTTAACTGAAGTGAAATCAAATGAAAAGGAATGAAGGATGTATCAGAATTGAAAATAATGCAGAATGGAGAATGGACTGGAATGGAATGGATTGGAATGGAAAATGGAACTGATTAGAGTGGAGAATATAATAAAATCGAATGGAATGCAGAATGCAATGGAGTGGAATGAAATGGAATGGAAAATAGAATGGAGTTAAACTGAATGGAAAGGAGAATGGAATATAATGGAATGGAGAAAAAACTTGAATAGAATGGAATTGAAAATGGAATAGAATGGAGAATGGAATGGAATGAAGAATGAAGTGGAATGGAGAATGGAATGTGAGAGAGAAAGATATGGATTCGGTAGGGAATGGAGAATGGAATGGAATGGAATGGAATGGAATCGAATGGGATTTGGTGGAATGGAATGGAATGGAATAGAATGGAATGGGATGGAATGGAGAAAGGAAGGAAATGGTATGAAACTGAATGAAGAATGGAATAAAGTGGAATGAAGAATGGAGAGTGGGATGGAATGGAATGGTGAATGGAGAGTCTAATGGAATGGAGAATAGAATGGAAATGAAAAAAAATTGAACAAAGTGGAACAAGGAATGGAATGGAAAAAGGAATGGAGAGAAGAATGAAATAGAATGGAATGGATGGAATATAGACAGGAATTTAATGGAATATAGAATGAATTGGAATATAATGGATAATAAATTGGAAAGAGATGGAATGGAGGATTGTATGGAATGTAATTCAAATGAATGCAGAATGGGACGGAATGGAAAGGAGTATCGAGAGTGGAATGGAATTCAATGGAGAATGGAGAGTAGAGTAAATGGAATGGAATGGAGAATTGAATAGAAAGGAAAAGAGAATGAAATTGAATAAATTAAAGAATGGAATGAAATGGAATGGAGAAAAAGTATAATGGCATTGAATGGAGTTTGAAATGTAATTGAATATATGGAATAGAGAATGTAATAGAAAGGAATGGAGACTGTAATGGAGTGTAATGGAGAATGTAATGGAATAAAGTGACGAATGTATTGAAATGCAACAGAATTGAATGGAATGGAATGGAGTGGAAAATGGAATGGAATGAAATAGAATCGAATGTAATTGAATGGATAATGGAATGGAATGGAATTGAGAAAAAAAATACAAGAATGGAAACGACTGAAATGGAATGGAGAAAAGAAGGAATGGAATGGAATATAATGGAATGGAATGGAATACAATGGAATGGAGAATGGAATGGAAGGAAATGGAAAACGTAACGGAATGTAGTATGAAATGGAGACTGGAATGGCATAGAAGAGACTGGAAAGAACAGTCAAATGGATGGGAACATGGAATAGAGAATGAAGCGACATTGAAAGAAATGAAATGAAGAATCGAATAAAATGAAAAACGGAATAAATTGAAAATGGAATAAAGTGGAAAATAGATGAAAATAGAATGGAATGGAATGGAAAATGAACTGGAATGAAATGGGGAACGGAATGCAATGGAATGAGAGGGAGAATGGACGAAAATTGAATGGAATAAAATGGAGAATGGAATGAATTGGAATGGTGTGGAATGCAATGTAGAATAGAATAGAATTGAATGGAGAATAGAATGGAATGAAATGGAGAATGGATTCGAAGGGAATGGATAAAAGAACGAAATGAAATGAAAAAGAGAATATAATGGAATGCAGAACGGAAAAGAATGGTGTGGAATGGAATATGGAATGAAATGGAGAACGGAATGGAATGGAAAATGGAATGGAAAGAAGAAAGGAATGGAATGGAATGGAAAATCGAATGTAACAGAATGGTGAAAAGAATGGAATGGAATATAAAGAAAATGAGAATGCAAACAATTGTAATGGACAATATAACAGAGAAAAATAAAGAATGGAATGGAATGGAAATACAATGGAGAATGGAGTGGAGGATATAAAAAAGAATGGAAAGAAAAGGAATGGATAATGGAATGGAATGCAATGGAATGGAATGGAATGGAATTAAATGGGTTGGAAGGGAATGGAATGAAGAATGGAATTGAATGGAAAATGGAAGGGAATGAAATGGAGAATGGAATGGAATGGAAAGTAATGGAGTTGAGAATGCATTTGAGTATAATAGAAAGGAAGGGACAGTGGAATGGAATGGAGAATGGAATGAAAAGGCAAATGGAATGGAAAGAACAATGGTATTGAATGGAATACAATAAAAGTGGAATGGAATTTGATGGAATGGAATGGAATTGAAAGGTAAACGAATGGTATGGAATGTAATGGAGAATGGGATGGTCTGAAATGAAATCAAATGAAACGGACTGGAGAATGGAATTGAACAAAAAGTAATTCAGAATCGAGAATGGAGTGGAATGAAATACATCAGAACGCAGAATGGATTGGAGTGGAATGAAATAGAGCAGGGAATGGAATGGAATGAAATCGAGTGCAACGGAGAATGGAATGGAAAGGACTGCAGAATGGAATTGAAAATAAAGGAATTGAAAATGGAATAGAATGCAGAATGGAATGGATTGGAGAATGCAATAGAATGGAGAATTGAATCGAATGCAGAACGGAATGAAATGGAACTGAATCCAGAATGGAATAGAATAGAATGGAGAATGGAGTGTGGAATGGAATGGAATGGAGAACAGAGAGTCGAATGGAATGGAATTGAATAGAGAATGGAATGGAAAGAAGAAAAGGATTTAATGGAATGGAACAAAGAATGAAATAGGAAATGGAATGGTGAAAGAAATGAAATAGAATCAAATAGATGGTATGTAGAATGCAATGGAATGGAGAATGTAATTGAATGGAATATGGAATGCAATAGACAACGAAAGAAAATGGAAAGAGAAAGGAATGAAATGGGGAATAAAATGAAATACAGTTCAATGGAATGAAGAATGGAATGAAATAGAATGGAACACAGAATGAGCTGGAATGGAATGAGGGATTGAATGGAAGAGAATAAAGAATTGTATGGAAAAGAGAATGGATATAAATTGAATCAAATGGAGAATAAAATGGAATGGAATTTAATGAGGAATGGAATGGAATGGAGAATCGATTGGATTGGAATGGAATGGAGAATCGATTGTATTGGGATGGAATGGAGGAAGGATTGGAATGGAATTTACCTGAATGCGGAATGGAATGGAGAACAGAGAGTGGAATGGAATAGAATGGATAATGAAGAATGGAATGAAATGGAAGGGAAAGGATAAAAGAACACAATGGAATGGATTAAAGAATGGAAGGGAATGAAATGAAATAAAAAGAAATCTAATGAAATGGAATGGAGTATGGAATAGAATTGAAAAGATGGAATGGAAAATGTAATGGGATAACAAGGAGAATATAATGTAATGTAATGTAACGGAATTTAAAGGAATGGAAAATGGAATAGAATGAAATGGAATCGAAGAAAATGAAATACAGAATGGAATGGAATAAAATGAAATTGAGTGTAAATAGAAAAGAAATGGAATGGAGAATGGAAAGAAATGGAATGGGAAAGAGAAAGGAATGGAATGGAAGGGAAAGGAATGGAGTAGAGAATGCAATGGAAAGGAATCAAATGAAATGCAAAATGAAATGAAATGCAAAAAATATTAACTGGAAATGGAATGGAAGGGAGAGTGGAAGGTAATAGAAAGTATTGAATAAGAAATGGAATGAAACAGAAATTGGAAGGCAATGGAAATGGAGTGGAACGAAATGGAGAAAAAAATGAAATAAAATTAAAATTATATGAATAATGGAATGAAATGGAATGGAATTCAATGAATTGGAGAATTGACTGGAATGGAATACAGGATGGACAGAAAAGAATGAAGAATGGAACGGAATAAAAAATGGAAAGAAATGGAATCGAATGAAAAATAAAATGGAGAGGAATTTAATGGAGAATGGAATGGAATGGAAAGGAGAATTGAATGGAATTGAACGGAGAGTGGAATAGAATGCATTGGAAATGGAATGGAATGAAATGGAGAATGGAATGGAATGGAATGGAATGGAATGGAATGGAATGGAATGGAATGGAATGGAATGGAATGTGGAATCAAATGGAAGACAATGGAGAATGGAATGGAATGAAGTATGGAATGGAATGGAGAGTGGTATAGAATTGAATGCAATGAAGAATGGAATAGATTTGGGTGGAATGGAATGCAATGCAATGGAAAAACGAATGGAATGGAATGGGAGAACGGAATTGAATCAAATAGGTGGAATGCAGAATGGAATGGAATAGGGAATGGAATACAATGGAATGGAAAAGAATGAAAAGGAATGATATGGAAAAAATAGAATGGAGTAGAATGGAATGGATAATGTAATAGAATCGAATAGGTGGAATGGAGAACGGAACGGAATGGAATGAAGAATGGAAAGCAATGTAATGTAAAATGGAAAGGAAAGAAATGAAATCAATGTAATATAATTCAATACAAACAAATTAAAATGGACAATATAATGGAATGTAGTGGAATGGAGTGGAGTGGAGAATGACATGGAATGCAATCGAACAAAATTCATAATGAAATGGAGGAGAAGGCAATGGAATGGAGAGCGAAATGGAATGGAATAGAAAGGAACTAATAATGGAATGGAAAGGAATAAAGAATGGCTTTGAATAAAATGGAATTGAAAATGAAATTGAATAAAGAATGGAAAGGAATAGAGAAAGGAATATAATAGAAATTCATGCAGAATGGAATGCAGAATGGAATGGAGAATGGAATGCAGTGGAATGTGGAATGTTATTGAAAGTAATGCGGAGGAGAATGGAATGGAGAGCTGACTGGAATGGAATGAAAAATGGAATAGAATGGAATAGAAAATGGAACTGAATGGAGAATGGAATAGAGAATGGAAGAGAAGGAAATGGAGAAAGAAATAGACTGGAATGGAGAATGGAATATAATGGAAAATATAATAGAAAATAAAATGAAGAATGGAGGGGAATGGAATTGGGAAAAGAAGAGAGAATGGAATAAAATAGAATGGAGAATGGAAAGAATTGGATGGAATGGAGAATGGAGTTGAATGGAGAATGGAATGGAATAAAGAATGGAATTAATTGGAATGGAGAATGGAATGGAATGGAATGGAGAATGGAATGAAATGGAATGAAATAAAATGGAACGGAATGAATAAAATGGAGAATGGAATGGAATCGAATGGAAGACAATAGAGAATGAAATGGAATGAAGTATGGAATGTAATGGAGGGAGGTATATAATTGACTGCAATGGAGAATGTAATAGATTTGGGTGGAATGGAATGAAATGCAATAGAAAAACGAATAGAATGGAATGGGAGAACGGAATTGAATCAAACAGGCGGAATGCAAAATGGAATGGAATGAAATAGTCAATGGAATGGAATGTAAAGTAATGATATGGAAAAAAATTGGAATGGAATGGAAAGTGGAATGCAAAGAATGGAAAGGAATGGAGAATGTAATGGAAAGAGAAAGAAAATGGAATGGAATGGAAAAAGAATGGAATGAAACATAATAAAAAAAAGGGAAAGGAATGGGATGGAGAAAGAAATAAAATTGAATAGATAGAACAGAGAATGGAATGGAATGGAGAATTTAATGGAATGGAATTGAAAACGGAATGAAAAAATGGAATGCAATTGATTGGAATGGAAATGGAACATAATGTAAAACAAAATGGAATTAAATGCATTTTAATGAAATATAATGGATAAGGAATGGAATGGAATGGAATGGAATGGAATGGAATGGAACGAAGAATGGAATGGAATGGAATCTATGCAACAAAGAATGGAATGGAGTGGAATGGAGAATGGAATGGCATAGAATTTAATTTAAAATGGAATTTAATGCAGAATGGAATGAAATGAATAACAAAATTTAATGGAGAATGGAACAGAATAGAAAATGTTACAGAATCAAAAGGAATGGAGAATGGAATGAAATGCGATGGAATGCAAAAGGATGGAATAGAATGGAACAGAATCCAGAATGGAATGGAATACAATGAAGAATGGAGGATGGAAATAAATAGAATGAAGAATGGAGAGTAGAATGGAATGGAGAATAGTAGGAAAATGAAATGAGAATCCCATGAAATGGAAAAAAGAATGGAAAAAGAATGGAATAAAATTGAATGGAGAATGGAATAGAATCGAATAGATGGAATGGGGAATGTAATGTAATGTAAAGGAGAATAAAATGGAATGGAATTGATTGGAATGGAATGGAATGGAATGTAGAAGTGAAATGCAATGGAACGGAATGGAATGGACTGCAGAATGAAATGGAATGCAATCGAACAGAATGTAGAATGGAATGCAATGAAATAGAAAGGAATGGAATGGAATGGAGTGGAATGGAAGTTAATGGTGAATGGAATTCAGCAAAATGGAATGGAGAATGGAATGTAATAAAATGGAATTGACTACGGGATAAAATGGAAAATAAAATCAAATAGAAAATGGAATGTAGAATGAAATGGAATGGAGAATGGAGTGCAATGTACAATGGAATGTAATGGAAGTGGAAAGGAAAGGAATGGAAAATATAATAGAATAGAATGTAAAGGAATAAAGAATGAATGGAATGGAAAGGAATGGAGACGGGAGTGGCATGGAATGGAGAATATAACTGAGAGAAATGGATAAGGGAAAAGAATGGAAAATACAATGAAGAATGGAATGGAGAATATGACGCAGAATGTAATGTAATGGAATGGGGAATGCTAGGAAGAATGGAAAGGAATGGAGAACGTAATGGAATAGAGAAGGGAATTAAATGGAGATTGGAATGGAATGGAAAATGGAATGAAGAATGGAATGGAATGGAATGCGATGGTATTGAGAATGTAGCGCAGGGGAATGGAGAATGGATTGAAATATAATAAAATGTAATGGACAGAGAAAAGGAATGGGAATCGAAATAAAAATGGAGTGGAATGGAGAATGGTATGGAACAATACATAATGGAGTGGAATTGGATGGAATAAAATGGCACTACATGAAATGGAGAATGGACTAAAATCGAATAGGTGGAATGAAGAATGCAATGGAATGGAATGGAAAATGGGATGGAATAAAATAAAATGAAATTGAATCAAATGTAATGGAGGATGGAATGGAATGGAAAGGAATGAAGGATGAAAAATGGAATGGAATGGAATGGAATGTAGTGGACGGGAATGAAGTGAAGAATGGAATGTAACGGAATCTATCAGAACGCAGAATGGAATGGAGTGGAATGGAATGGAATGGAGAAAGGAGTGGAACTGAATGGAGAAAGAAATGAAAAATGGAATTGCATGAAATGATATCAAATGAAACAAAAAGGAGAATGTAATGTAATGGAAAGCAATGGAGAATGCAATGGAATGAATTGGAATGGAATGGAATTGAAGAAAACACAGAATGGAATGGATTGGAATCAAGAATGGGATAAAATGAAATCAAGTCAAACAGGAATGGAATGGAATGGAATGGAATGGAATGGAATGGAATGGAATGGAATGGAGAATGGAATGCAGTCAAAAAAAGAATGCAATGGAAATGGAATGAAATGAAATGGGGAATGAAGTGCAATAGAATGAAATGAAATGAGGAATCAAATTGAATGGAAGGGAATAAAGCACAGAATGGACTGGAATTGAATGCAAGATGGAATGGAATGGATTAGAATGGAGAAAAAAATGGAATGGGATGGAGAATGGAATGGAATTGAATGGGATGGAGAATGGAATGGAAATGAGAAAAGAATGGAATGGAACGAAATTGAACGGAGAATGAAATAAAATGGAATGGAAAATGGAATGGAAAGAATTAAATTGAATGGAGAATCAAGTGGAGTCAAAAGGAATGGAATATTAAATGGGATGAAATGAAATGAATAATGGAATGGAATGGAGATTGGAATGAAATGCAATGGAATGGAGAATGGGATGAAGTGAAATGGAATGGAATGGAATGATGAAAAATGGAATTGAATAAAATGGAGAATGTTATAAAATTGAATGGAATGCAGAATTGAATTAATGGAACAAAGAGTGGAATGGAATTGAATGGAGAATGCAATGGAATGGAATGGAGAATGGTATAAAATGGAGAATGGAATGGAATGGAAAGGAGAATGGAATTGAATGGAATGCAGAAGGAAATGAAATGAAGAATGGAGTGGAGAATAGAATAGAATGGAAAGAAATGGAGAAAACAATGGAATTTAATGGAAAATAAAATTGAATGGAAAGAAGAATGGAATGGAATGGAAAATACAATGGAGAATTGAAAGAAGAATAGAATGAAATGGAATTGATAATTAAATGGAGAATGTAATAAAATGGAAAGAAGAATGGAATGGATTGGATAATGGGATTGAATGCAGAGTCAAATGGAATGGAGAACGCAATGGAATAGAGAATGGAATGGAATAGAATTGAGAATCAAATGAAATAAAAGGGAGAGTGGAACTGAATGGAATGGAATAGAGAATGAAATGGAGTCAAAGGGAATGAAGAATGGAAGGAAATGGAAAATAGAATGCAGTGGAATATAATAGAGAATGCAATCGAATTGAATGGAGAGTGGAATAGAATGAAATGCAATAAATGATGGAATGGAACGGAGAATGGAATGGAATTAAAAGGAGAATTGAAAGAAGAATTTAATGGAGGGTGGAATGCAGTGGGTTAGAATAGAGAATGCAGTGGAATGGAGAATGGAACAGAATGGAATGAAATGGAGAAAGGAATAGAATGCAATGGATTATGTAATGGAATGGAGAAGAAAGGGGAGTATGGAATGGAATAGAGAATGGAATGGAGAAGGGAATGCAGAAAGGAATAAAAAATGGAATGGAATGCAGAAGAAAATGGGGAAACGAGTGGAATACAGAATGGAATTGATTGTCAAATGCATTAGAATGGAGAGTGAAATGGAAGGAAGAATGGAATGGACTGAAGAATGGAATGGAATTAAATGTAATGTAATGGAAAAGAGAAAGGAATCAAATTGATAACGGAATGAAGAATGAACTGGAATGGAATCTACAATGGAATGGAAAGAAAAGGAGACTGCGATGGAATGCAATGGAATCGAGTGCAATGGAATAGAATAAAGAATGGAACAGAATCGAGAAATGAATGCAAGGGATGGAATGCAAAATGAAATGGAATGGAAAGTATTGTAGACTAGAAAGAAATGGAATGGAATGTAGAATGAAATGGAATGGAGAATGGAATACAGAATACAATGGTACGGAGAATGGAATGGATAAAGGAATGGAATGAAATTAAATTCAATGGAGAATTGAATGGAATGAAGAATGAAATGGCATTGAGAATGGAAAGAATGGAATGGAATGGAGAATGGGATGGAATGCAATGGAGAATGGAAAGGAAGGGAATGGAGAAAGGAATGGAATGGAATAGATAATAAAATTTAATAGACCCGAAAAGGAAATGGAAGGAAGTGGAATGAGGAATGGAATGGAATGGGGAATGGAATGGAGAATGGAAAGGAATGGAGAATGGAATGGAATGGGATGGGATGGGATGGGATGGGATGGGATGGGATGGGATGGGATGGGA